>NW_027160431.1:0-18559 GCF_002600585.1 Cystoisospora suis
CATGCAAATTCCATGCCCCCGTGACCTTGGGCAAATATACCTGCTCAATCAGCTCAGGAGTCTGGTTCGACAAGGCAGCGTCTGCCGTGACACCAGCCGCATGGAAGATACCTCTGACTGGAGGGAATCCTTTGGCCTTGATTTCCTTGAACGCTCGCAAAACGTCTGCCTTCATCGCTACATCGCATTTAAGCGGTAGAACGTTCACGCACGTCTGCTCGTCGTCAGTCAGATACAGCCAGACTGGGCTTCGCTTGATGGCCGGAGACGGCTCGCCCTTGCGAGAGAGAAGCACGATGTACCGGGCACCTTCTTCCACGAGCCACTTGGCGACCACTAGACCAAGGGCACCGAGACCTCCTGTGATAACATAGGTCTTTTCTGTCGTGTTCGGCGGGCCGACGGTGACACGGTCAAAGTCGAGAGTGCTAGGGTTTGCGATGATCACTTTCCCGACGTGTTGAGCCTTTTGCATAAAACGGAAGGCAGCGACGCCACCCTCGTTTGGGTCGTGCAGGTTGAACACAGAGAGGGGCAGAGATAGTAACTGTTCTCGCTCTACAAGAGTGCGCACGCGGTCAAGCATAATACCAAACCAGCGCGGGTTCTCGTTCATCATCACGTCTATAGCAACCGTCTCGTAGTACACATCCGGACGTGCCGCCTTCATCTGCTCGTGCGTCCAGATGCCGCGCTTTCCCAGCTCCATAAAACGTCCCTCCTTCCCAAGCAATTCTAGAGATGCTGGAATGAACTTATCGATGAGCGAATTGAGGACGACGTCCACTTTGCCTTCCTCGCCAAGAAACTCCTTCATTTCAGCGGTAAACTTCTCTGGGTCACGGCTACTTGCCACGTATTTCACGCCCAAGGACTCCACAAACTCGCGCTTCTTTTCGCTGCTGCACGTGCCGTACACCACAGCTCCTACGCGCTTGCAGAACTGAATGGCTGCGATACCTACGCCTCCGGACACGGCGTGGATGAGGACCTTCTCTCCTGCCCGCACCTTTGCCAAATCTCCCAAAACGTATTCCACTGTCGTCGCTACAACAGGGAGAGCAGCGGCTTCTTCAAAGGACATCGAAGCGGGCATTTTACGGATAATCTGTGAATTGGTTGTCACGTAGGTTTTTATGCATCCAGGCGCCACACCATACACTGAGTCCCCAACCTTCAGATGTTTCACGCGGTCTCCGACAGCCACAACAGTTCCGGCACAGTCTGCCCCTGGAGGGCCCGGGTCCCCCGGGTACAGGTTCATGACATTCAGCACGTCGCGGAAGTTGAGGCCCACTGCGCGGACGCGCAATTCAACCGTATCACCCTTGGGTGGAATTCGGGAAGCGAAAGCCTGGGGTCGCAGAACTAAGTTTGTGATTGCGCCACGGTCAGGCATGTGCAACTCCAAGGCACCGCGTACGTTCATCGGAGCGCGTGCCAGACGAGCCACGAAGTGGGCGAGCACCTTAGCAGACTTGTTCCCCTCCTCTACGGTTACATGGTGAAAGAGAATTTCTGGTTCATACTTTTCTTGCTCCTGAATGGCAGCTAGCCGCTGAATTACACTAGGTAAGCTGCACCCAGGCAGTACATCGACACAACCCAGCTTCAACTCCTTTCCTGTTTGCGCCGGCACTTCCAGTCGTGCCGCCCTGGCAAAACCCCACAAACCCGCATGTGCAGGGTGCGAAACAGGCATGTCCTCGCTGTGTGACTGAGCGCCTCGCGTGACGACCCATAGAGGCCGGAAAGCCTTCTGCCTGTCCTCTCTTGCTGCCTTCTCTATCCTCGCGGTGATCTCCATCAAGCCACTGACCGCTTCAACAGCCTCACTCTCTCCATCCATAGCGAGGTACAGTACTACCGTTGCCGTCGAGGCCTCCTCCGATGCGCCTGAGCTACGTCCACTGTCCCCCTGCGACCCTGCAGCTGGCGGTCCCGCCTCAAGAGCCGGGAATAATTCCGCTACGGATGGTCGTTCAAAAACCTGGAGTGACGGGAAGCGGAACTGCTTTATCTCGCGGATTGCGGCGCGATGGAGCCCCAGGTGATCAATAACAACGACGTTCACGTTTTTGGGGCTTACGAGGTCAACTTGCTGGCCGGCCGTCCATTCAGTGCGCCATACGAGTTCACGTGGAATCTCTGCAACTGGCGTAGGATCAAGCCGCCTCATCGTAAGCTCTTTCAGGCAGCAGACTGGCCTGCCTGCATCAGTCATAATGTCCACGTTGACGATAGCCTGATTTGACTCACGCTTGACGAGAGCGACGTGAGCCCATAAACCATTGCTCACACCCTTCATCGATCCAAGAGTTATCTTTTGAATCATGAATGGAATCATGAGTTTCAGACTACCCAAGGAAGCCTGAGCAGCACCTTCTTTCTTTGCCATTTCGTCGTGTGCTAGGACGAGCGCCCCGACAGTTTGGAACGTCCCATCCAGGACACATGGGTGCACGCGGAAACCAACCTCACAAGAGCTTGGAGGCTCAGGTAGCTGAAGCCGTACTTTCGCACTCTTGCTGCTACATTCGATAGATGCAATGGTGCGGAACTGCGGACCGAGCATCAGCCCGTTCTTCCACAGTTTGGCGTACATGGAAGCGGCATCGAGAGCAACGCGTTCTGTGTCTTCATCTAAGAAGGCGAGATTTTCTTCCGGAGTGCGAGAGAAGGCTGCGCGGTCGTCCACGCTTGTGACGCGACACGTAGCGTGTACGACTTCTTCGTCGTCTCCTGCCGAAGAACTCGCGATTGACGCGTTGCCGTTGGCACTTAAGATAGTGCTCAGTACTTGGAAGGACTGCAGACCGTCACCTGCCGGTGGCTCCAGAATCATGGGACGCTGGAACTCAATGTCCTCTAGTGTTACACAAGCATCGTGGTCTGGGCGAAGCATCTTCCTCGAGCAAGGGTGCACAAACTCAGAGCAGCAGCAAGCAGCAGTTATTGTCTCGAGGTAGCATGCGGCAGGCATAACAGGACGTCCTTCGACCATGTGTTGCGCGAGAACGTCATAGACGTCGCGGCGTATCTCCATTTCGATCTTTCGGTCATCGCCTGCTGTCTTCACCTCGTGTCCGAGTGTGGCGTGGAAGGGGTCGTACCACGGGAAGCACCGCCTGTCCCAGCGAACGGGTGCCGCCTTTTCCGTCTCCTCAGTAGACGAAGAAAGCTCAAAATATTCCTCAAGAATCACGTGTGCGTTCGCGCCACCAAAGCCAAAAGAACTAACTCCGGCAAACAGCTTCCGGTTGACAGGGAGATCAACAGTAGCCTTAGGGAAAATCGCGGCGAAGTCCGTCATGTCGATATGAGGGTTAAGCTGCTGAAAATGAAGGTTTGCCGGTACCTCCCGATACCGCAGGCAGAGAACGAGCTTGATGAAGGCCGCAATGCCTGCCGATCCCTCTAGGTGTCCAATATTAGTTTTCAACGCTCCAATGTACATCGGGTTGTCTGCTCCCCTGTGCTGCATAAAGACTGCCCTGATGGCTCCAACCTCGATCGGATCCCCCAGTGCTGTGCCTGCGAGTAATAGAATTCAACGAGAAAAGCACTCAAATGCGCAAGTCAGTTCGCAAGTTCTTGTTGGCTGCGGGCAGACTTCCAGTGCACAGGTAGACAACATTAATCACTTGCATTTGAGCTAATGTGGGCAGCTGCTAACTACGGGTGAAAATTCTGCCAAGCTTCTTCGGACAGGCCGCCTCTGCGCCCAGCGTGAGCCGTACACAACTGGTGTAAGATGACTGTAGAGCCGCCGCGCAACACGTTTGCGCGTTCATCCGTGGGTGTGCTTCCTAAGGCGTTCGCCCCTCCGCTCCGGTCCATCTTCCGGAGTTTTGAGTTTCACCAAATGAGTCGACAGGAAACTGCGGAGTGCCGGACGGAGGGAGGGCTTCTCTCCAGCTACCATTGAGTGTAGTGTGGGTCCCGGGGCACAGAAATCGGCCGGCCTCATGACAGCGGAAGTTGGGGAGCCTGGCAGAAGATCGCGCGAATATTACCGTTGTTTCTTACCTGTCCCGTGTGCCTCGAGGATGGTAATGTCCGTCGGTTTGACTCCTCCGCTTTGGAGGGCTGCTCGGATTACTGCTTGCTGTGCTGGGCCGTTAGGAGCTGTCAAGCTGGCGCTCCGTCCGTCATGATTGATTGCAGAACCACGGACAACTGCCAGGATTGTGCCCTCCTCCTTTCGGGCAGCGTTGAGGGGCTTGAGAAGCACTGCGCCTGCTCCTTCACCTCTGGCATACCCGTTGGCCCGATGGTCAAAGGTTCGACATCGGCAGTCAGGCGAGAGCATGCGTGCCTTGCTGAAACAGATGAAGAGGTGAGGCGAGAGCATAAGATTGACGCCTCCCACTAGTGCGCCGCTGCACGAGCCCTCACTAAGCTTACACAAGGCACTATCCATGGCCACTAGCGACGACGAACACGCGGTGTCGACCGTGAGTGAGGGTCCGCGCAGCCCCAGAGTGTACGAGATTCGGTTGGAAATGATTGAAGTTGAACTGCCGGTACCTGCAAAAACCGCACACTCGGAGCCCCGTTGCTCACCCTTCCAAACTGAAAGCTGTCTTGACCGGACCAGGCAGCGCCAACAATGGAAAGTCGAAGTAACCAGCCTTCAAAAGCAAATACAGCGGGCGGTCGAGAAGAGGGCACAAGCAGGTGCGCGGCAACTGCGGGTGAAATTCATTCAGTAACACTACCGCAACCGCAAAGCTCGGTCAGCTGGACCGGCGCCCTAGTCATTCTCCAAATATATACGGAGTGCAAACCTCCACCTGAAAGCGTGCTAACCTCTGTTTGACTAAGGCTTTGGAGACAGTCTGTTTAAAGTGTCACTGGGAAATGCCAACGTAAGGGAGCCCGTGCCCTACCACGCTTTCCATTTCATCGCTTTTTCGAGCGTGGAATGCCTGCTATAGTAAAGACGTACCAGTAAAGGGCCCAGACGGAATGTCAAGCATGTGCCAATCGGCGTTGCAGCATCCAATAAAACAGCCTGTGGACTGCTGTGAAGCCTGGGAGCCTGCGCAGCCAGCCCCCACCATGGTCTCGTATGCAACCTCTAGAATCATGCGCTGCTGCGGATCCATCACTCGGACTTCGGCAGGACTTATGTTGAAGCAGCTGTTATCGAACATGTCTGCGTCGTGAACGAACCCTCCGAGCTTTGCATACGATGTGTCGAGTGCGTCTGGATCAGGATCATAAAACGTATACATGTTCCACCGAGTAAGAGGCACCTCTGTCATGCAATCGCGCATCTGCTGAAGCATAGTCCAAAACTCGTCGACTGTATGTACATCTCCTGGCAAGTGCACCGCTGCACTAGTCACCGCTATGTTGCCCTCGAGCCGATGCATCATCTGAGGCATAAGCGCCATGGACGCATCTGCTGTTGGCTCCTGATCTGCACCCGAGCACTGCTCTGCAAGCGTTGCGTTGATGAAGTCCACCATAGCATCCAAAGTTGGGTAATCAAACATAGCCGTGGCCGGCATCTTCACTCCAAGGCGGCTCGAAAGAGCATTGCGCAGCTCAACAGCTCCGATTGAATCTATCCCGAGCTCCTGCATGGGTAAGTCCATGGGTGGGGGCTCTGCCAGGCCTAGCGCCTGCTTGACCACCTCTCGGACCGTCTTCTCCACATAGTTACGACGCTCCTCTGCTGTCATGGTCCGTAGCATGAGGCTCGCGTCGGCTGTTGCTCCCTGCCCTGCGCGGGTATTCTTCAGCAAGGGAGGCACGCGGTCATATCTGGAAGTCCGCACACGGAACCGTAGCACAGAGGTCACAGGCAGGTCACGCATCCTTGCGCAGCGATACGCGTCTGAGTCCTAGGAATGGTAGGACAGCAGCGGAATGAACAAACGCAGTCACGACAGCTCAGCACTGCTGCCGTCTCTCAAATAAAAACAGTCAAGGCAAGGACCACTTGCGCTATGTGAGGACTGAGGTACCTCTCTAGGGATCAGATGCGTGACAAAGGCTCCAAGCCACCTTTTCAGCGGCTATGGAGTTAAAGCCTCCGCGTAAGCGCGGGGATGTTTGTGAATGTGCATATCCGGACAGGCCCGTACAAGCACGCGTACCCAGGTCGAGTTCACACGCCTGAGAAGGTACGTGAAGGCATGTGCCCGGAGTTTGCTTAAGCATGTGTGCGCTGGGACACGCATGTCGTATCCGCTGAAGTACACAATACACACGTGAGTGTAAAGGCGCAACCACGCACGGACGTGCTTGAGCATGCATGCGTCCATATGACTCCGAGCACCTTCTCCAGACATTCTTGCTGCAACCGCAGGCCACGGTGGTCGTCGCATAGCTATGTTACGAGCACACTGGCACGCCGCGACAGCAGAGAGCAACCTCGCCTTTGTGCGGACAGTCGTATCCGCGTGCCTCCCTGTCTGTGAAATCAGAAGTCCGTACCTCTGAAGGAACTTCTTCCAAATGACAGACTGGCAGAGCACGGTAGTCGCACGATGCGTGTTTCGTACGAGCTCGCTCAAGACTCGCGTGCCAAGCTCATTGCTGATGCCACGCATGCCCACCTTGTCCAGCGTCTGCCTGAAGTCGGAGGCCATACCCTGTTCAACCCACGGGCCCCACTGAATGCTCTGCCCGCACAGTCCCTGTGCGCGGCGATATTCAGCAAGTGCATCCAAGCACGCATTCGCCGCAGAATAGTTCGCCTGTCCAAAGTTCCCTAGCAACGCAGCCACTGAGGAGAACATCACGAAGATCTCGAGGTCTTTGTTCAGGCCGAGGGTCTCGCATACCTCATGCAAATTCCATGCCCCCGTGACCTTGGGCAAATATACCTGCTCAATCAGCTCAGGAGTCTGGTTCGACAAGGCAGCGTCTGCCGTGACACCGGCCGCATGGAAGATACCTCTGACTGGAGGGAATCCTTTGGCCTTGATTTCCTTGAACGCTCGCAAGACGTCTTCTTTCTCCGACACATCACACTTCAGCGAAAGCATGTTAACGCAGGTAGGGCGATCGGCTCCTGTTAAGAACTTCCAAGAAGCGCTCTCCCTGACGCTACTCGAAGGCTCACCTTTGCGCGACAGCAGCACAATGTGGCGTGCGCCCTCTTCAACGAGCCAGTGCGCAACCACCACACCAAGACCACCCGTCCCCCCGCTAATCACATATGTTTTCCGGGCCTCATCTGATCCGGTCCCGCATGTCGTTCCCCCTTCAGCGTGAACACTGCTGGCCTGATCTTCAGTTGGAGTCTCCTTCAGAGCTTCCGGCGCGGTTACTTCTAGATCACTGCCAATACGAATAACAACTTTACCAATATGCTGCGCGCGCTGCATAAATCGGAAAGCGGACACCCCCCCGCCTACAGGATCTGCCATCTCGAAGACGTGGAGAGGTAAAGGCTGGAGACTGCCGTTGTCAACACACTTCCGAATGCGGTCCAGCATACTCCCGAACCACACCGGGTCATCTTGCATCATGCAGTCGACCGCAATAGTTTCATAGTAAACGTCCGGGCGCTCTGCTGCCATTTGCTCTTTGGTCCAGATGCCCCGTTTGCCCAGCTCCATGAAGCGACCGTTGGGGGCGAGGACCTTCAGTGATTCAGGAATGAAGTTGTCAATTAGTGAGTTAAGCACGACGTCGATCTTCTCGTCCTCCCCCAAGAATTCTCTCATGTCCTCAGCGAACGCAGCCGTATCGCGACTGCTTGTCACATACTTTACACCAAGAGATTTGACAAACGCGGCCTTCTTCCCCCCGCTGCAAGTGCCGTACACTGTGGCTCCAACCCTCTTGCAATACTGTACTGCGGCGAGACCGACGCCCCCTGACACCGCGTGGACGAGCACCTTGTCTCCCGCCTTCACCTTAGCCAAGTCGTGTAAGGCGTACTCCACAGTCGCAGCGACGACAGGCAGAGCCGCGCTCTGCTCGAAAGTAAGCGACTCAGGCATCTTACGCAGCAGCTCGCTATTGGTCGTCACATACGTGCGCAAACAGCCTTGAGCAATGCCATAGACAGCGTCCCCAACCTTCAGGTGTTTCACCTCGCTTCCTACCCCGACAACAATACCAGCGCAGTCTGCGCCGGGGGGGCCAGGGTCACCAGGGTACAACCCCATGACGTTAAGAACGTCACGGAAGTTCAGGCCGATAGCGCGCACACGGATTTCGCACTCGTTTTTCTGAGGCGCTGTCCGAGTAGCGTAAGCCTGTGGACGAAGCACCAAGTTCGATATCGCACCGCGCTCGGGCATGTGTAGCTCGATAGGCCCTCTGACAACGATAGGCGAGCGTTGAAGTCGGGCGCAGTACGCCTGGAAAACAGGCTGCTCTCCGGCGTGTGCCTTATCTTCATTGTCGAGTTCTTCGCCTGAGAATTCGTCGCTCGTCTCCTCTGCAAGAATACCGGGTTTGTCGGTTGCCCCCACAGAGGGAGCTTTCTTCGGAGGCACGAGAAATGACCCAACTGGTTGCTGGTTATCTGTGTTATCATCGGCTGAAATGGACGCCTTCACCGGCCGGAGGACCAGCTCTGGTTCGAAGGGTTCTTCGCTTTGCTTCTTGAGGATGAAATCCAGGACGTCTTCGAGGGCAAGCGATTTGTCGAAGTCGAAACATCCGAATTTGACAGCTTTCCCAGTGTGGGTCTCGAGCTCAAGGCGCACCGTTCGCATCAGCCCCCATAAGCCAGAGTGTTTTGGAGAGCAGACAGTTTTCGCGGGCCCTTGCGCACCTGAAGTGACTACCCAGAGGTAGGGAAGTTTCTTAACTTTGCGTACGGCGAACACTTTAGCGGCCTCCACGAGTCCAGCCACCAGCTCCTCAGCGGATACGACTTCGGCAAATGCAAAGAAGAGGACCGCAGAACAGTGAGATGCCGTGGCGTCTGCGTCTGTGTTTCCTTCAGCCTCTGCAAACTGTTGCAGCTGCTCTTCCAACATCTCGGGACTCCTTGGCTTGCAGACAACTTCTACCTCACCTTCAAATGTATCCAGTAGCTTCGCTATGGCCTCTCGATGAGCTCCGCAGTAGTCTATCAGCAGCAGATTCCGCCTTGGATGCTTGGGAAGAGCGGTATTATTCAAAAGCTCCGGCAGCGGTAACTGTACCTGCTTCGGTTTCCCAGGCTCGTCAAAGGCACGCATTTTCTCTGCTGTACTTGAAGAACGGGTTAGAGGCTCAGGCTCTGCTTCCATAAGCTGTTCAGCGTTGGAAGCTGACTCCATGAATTTAGAGAAAGATCCTGCTTCTTCCCACTGCACCTCCCAAAGAAGTTCTCTCGGAATATCTGCAGAGGTGTTGATTTCTATGTGTCGCAAAGTGACTCCGACGAGCGCAGAAACCAGCTCTCCCTCGAAGTCGAAAAGGTGTACGGTGACCTGAGCCGACGAAACCCCCTTCTTATTGAGGACGACGCGCGCCCACATCTCTTTGTCAGCTGGGAAGTTCTTCAGCAAGACAGTGTCCACCCCAAACGGAACCATCGCGCGGGTGCCCCCTTTCTCAAACGCTAGTACAGCAGAGAGTTGCAAGGCTCCATCCAGTACTGCGGGATGCATTTTGAAGCCTTTCTCGAAGTTCGCGGGATTGCGAGCTTGCAACAAACCGAGAACTTCATCTTCCCCCTTGAAAACCTTCAAGATTGTCTGAAATCGCGGCCCGTACTGCAGTCCCACCGCGTGCAGCTGGCTGTACAGCTGGGCGGCATCTATCTCCTGTTTGCATCTCGCGCGAATCTCACTCAGGGCAGGAGCGCTTGGCATGGCGTCAACAATGTTCACTTGGGAAACAGAGTGGTCTTCAACTTCGTCATCGCTATTGACAGCCTGACTGGCCACGCGGACCTGGCCCCGGGTTTCTACCGTCACGAGAATGTTCAGCTGAGTATCGTCCGGCAGTATAGCTGGCCGCTCGAAGAGCACCTGGGTTAGTGCCATAAGCTTCTCTTCGTCACGATTCGAAATCATATGCCCTGCCGCTGAAACCATCATTTCGATAAGGCATGTTGCAGGTAGCAACACCTTCCCGTACACCACGTGATCCAAGAACAGAGACTTGACCAGGTCACGAAGAGGAGCAGAGTAAACAACAGAACCGTCCGGGCGAGTGTTTTTGCCTCCCAAAAGCGGGTGACAGGTGTCCGTCCAGGGAAAAAATTTCCTGTCAAAAACTGCCGGAATCGCTCCTCCCCCGGACCTCGCTAGAGCGGAAAGAGAATCAAACACAGCAGTCGTCGAAGACTCGGGTTCCAGCGAATTGATCCACTGCACCTCATCCGCGGCTGACTGCGAAAGACAACCTTTCCCCATGTTTGTAAGCGTAGGTCGGGGGCCGACTTCAACCATTATCTTGGCTCCGTGAGCGACGCACGTTTGCACTGCATCGCAAAAGCGCACAAGCTTTGTGATGTGCTCTGCCCAGTACTGGGTAGATACCAGCTCATCCTTAGCCACTTT
Organism: Cystoisospora suis; assembly: GCF_002600585.1. NCBI lineage: Eukaryota > Apicomplexa > Conoidasida > Eucoccidiorida > Sarcocystidae > Cystoisospora > Cystoisospora suis. Next base: position 10,473 of record NW_027160431.1, read on the forward strand.
CCCGGTCACTGTACTCACGAATGCTATACGTGGCTTGTTGAGCCGCACGGTTTCTAGAACTCGCTTGAAGGGCGCAACGGTGTCCCTGACTAGCGGCGAGTGAAACGCGTGAGAGACGCGGAGCATTTTTGCACGCGACGCCACTCCGAGCTGACGCAGCACTGCCTGCACGTCCTGCTGACTGCCCGACACAACAACGCTCTTAAGTCCGTTCACGGATCCTAGAGATACGTTCTTCTCTCCATCTCCAAACAAAGTCTGTATCGCTTCGTCTACTTGCTCTGGCGTGGCGCGGCAGGCCACCATCACGCCGTTTCTGGGAGGCACACGACTCATGATCTGCGCGCGCTTCAGGACCAGCTTCAGGCCGTCTTGGACGGAAAGGACTCCTGAGCATACAGCCGCGACGTATTCTCCTAGACTGTGACCCATGACCATGTCGGGCTCAACACCTCGGGTTTTCCAGAGTTCAAGCAAAGCGTACGCCACGATGAAAACGGCAGGCTGCGAGTACAGTGTGTCGTTTATCACTTCCTGCATCGCTTCGCGCTCGTCTGGAGTCGGATAGATGACTCGAAGCATTGGTATCGGAAGATACTCCTTCGCGATCTCCGCGCACCGGTTAACCGCTTCATGGAAAACAGGTTCTTTCTCGTACAAGTGTCTCCCCATACCGATATATTGCGAACCCTGGCCAGTAAACATAAAGCAAATTTTAGGGCGATTCTCCTCCTTCCTAACGGCGCTTTGGTCCCGCGTTGCCTCCTCGAGCAGGATGTGCGCGTTAACGCCTCCAAAACCGAAGGAGCTTACGCCAGCTATATTCTTCTTGCCGCATGATTCAACTGCGTCAAGGCTTGTAAAGTCAGTGATGAACCGGACAGGGAAGTCTTCAATGTTGATATGCGGGTTCAGAGTTTTGAAGTGGAGGTTGGGCGGGATTTCGCGATGAGAGAGGACAAGGCAAGCTTTGATCAGCCCTGCAATCCCTGAAGATCCTTCCAAGTGGCCTATGTTTGTCTTCACCGCCCCAACAAGCAAAGGCTTACTTTGCTCTCGGCCTGGCGCGAACACTGTTCGCATCGCGTTTACCTCGATCGGGTCACCCAGTGAAGTACCTGTGCCATGGCATTCCATGAACTTCACGTCATTCGGTTTCATGCCAGCATGGCGCAACGCGATACGAATGACTTCAGCTTGGCTGGGTCCGTTCGGTGCCGTTAAGCTCGCACTACGGCCTACGTGGTTACAAGCGGTGCCTTTCACAACGGCATGGATGGTCATTTGCCTTGCCTTAGCCTCCGCTACAGGCAAGATCAGCACGGCTCCAGCCCCCTCACCACGGACGTATCCATCCGCAGAGGCGTCGAAAGTCTTGCATTTGCAGTCGGGAGAAAGCATGCGCGCCTTGGAAAAAGCAATGAAGAGGTGCGGCGTAAGCATCAGATTGACTCCTGCCACGAGCGCCATGCTGCAGTCGCGCAGCACGAGTTTCTCGAAGGCGTAGTCTGCTGCGACCAGAGATGAAGAACAAGCTGTGTCAACAGGCACGGAAGGGCCTTTGAGTCCAAGGCAATACGACACACGGTTAGCGATAACACTGCCAGCTGAGCCGGTACCGGTGTATGCGGAGATCTTTTCCTCCTGGATTAAGTATGTCCAGTCGTGATTGCAAGCTCCCACAAACACACCCACGTTTGCTCCGAGTAATTTCTCCTTTGTTAAGCCGGCAGCTGCGAAAGCCTCATATGACACTTCTAGAAGCAGGCGCTGCTGGGGATCCATGTGTTTCACCTCAGACGGGGAGATACCGAAAAAGGAGTTATCAAAGTACTCAGCGTTCTCAATGAACGCACCACGACGAATGTAGCACTTCCCCGGCAAATCCGGATCTTCGCTGAAAACCTCCTCGGCGTTCCACCGAGTTAAAGGGATATCGCAGACGCAGTCCGTGCATCGCATAAGCATATCCCAGAATAAGTCGGGACACGTAGAATTGCCTGGTAATCTGCAAGACATCGAAACTACGGCCATGCCGCCATGAGCGAGTTCATTCTCCGACATCCCACCTAGCTTTGTGTCCAACTGGTGCTCCGAAGAAGACTCTCCGAAGACGTCGCAGATGTGGTCGATGATCGCGTTCAAGGTAGGGTAGTCAAACAGCGTTGTGGCACTCAGCTTTATCCCGAGTTTCTTCGAGAGCACATTCCGAAATTCCACCGCACCCAAAGAGTCCACACCCACATCTTGTAGCGGGGTGTCGAACGGCGGCGGGGCACTGCTCCCTAGCACTTGCCTAGCCGCGGCTGCAACCTGAGCCTTAATATAGTCCCTCCGCTCAGCCGGGGGCAGACTTCGAATTGCCGCGCTCGAATCCTGGGCTGCCACTTGCAGGTCCATTTCGATGTTAGCAAAGAACGGTGGCTGTTCGACGTATCGGTGCAGGAAGAGCTTCCATTTGATGGCTTGGCAGCCTATGACGCCTAACTTGTCTTGGTGCTTGATCACATCGTGTAACACCCGCAGTCCTAGCTCGTTGCTAATACCTTTCATGCCGTTCCGTTCAATCTGCTGCTTCAACTCCGCCGCCATACCCTGCTCGGTCCAGGGCCCCCACTGAATGCTTTGACAGCACAGGCCTCTCGCTCTCCTCCACGCCGCAAGCGCGTCCAAGCAAGCGTTCGCGGAGCAGTAATTGGCCTGCCCGAAGTTGCCCAGGAGCGAAGTAACTGACGAAAATAGAACAAAGAAGTTGAGCTGGTCATTCAGTCCCATCTCCTCGCATGCGCGGTGCAGGTTCCAAGCACCTTGTACCTTCCCGCTGTACACTTTCTTCATCACTTCCGGGGTCTGGCTATCGAGCAGCGCATCTGCGAGAGACCCAGCAGCATGGATTATTCCCTGTACCGGAGCGACGTTTGCCTGAATCGCCTTGAACACTGACTTGACATTTTCGTACTTGGACATGTCGCAGCTAAAAAATTCCACTTGACAGTTGATACTCTTCAGCCAGTCCCACCCTGGAACCTCTCCAGGCTCCGGTGCAGCCGGACGGCGTGAAAGCAGACAAATGTGACGGGCACCTTCTTCAGCAAGCCACCCAGCCACCACCAGGCCTAGGGCGCCCAAACCGCCAGTGACCACAATCGCACCTTTCGACGCGTCCGTTATGGGGCTAGGGATTTTCAGAACTACCTTGCCAGTGTGCTGGGCCCTCTGCATGAATCGGAATGCTGCCACTCCACCGTTTTCTCCCACGTCAGACATATCATAGACGTGCAGCGGCAAGGGCTCTAGTTTCTGCGTAGCTACCAGCATGCGGATGCGGTCTAACATGCCTCCAAACCACACAGGATCCTCTTCCATCATGACATCGACAGCAATTGTCTCATACTGTACGTCGGGGCGCTCGGCTGTCATCTGCTCCTTCGTCCAGATGCCCCGCTTCCCCAGCTCGATGAAACGCCCATACGGTCCAAGAAGCTTCAGAGACTCCGGGATGAAATCGTCAACCAGTGAGTTAAGCACGACATCGAATTTACCATCCTCTCCGAGAAAGCCCCTCATGTCGTCTGCGAAAGCTTTAGCGTCCCTGCTGCTCGAAATGCATTGCACACCGAGAGATTTGACAAATGCCGCCTTCTTCCCTCCACTGCATGTGCCGTACACTGTGGCGCCGACCCTCTTGCAATACTGTATCGCAGCCAGACCGACGCCTCCAGACACCGCATGAACGAGAACCTTGTCTCCCGCCTTCACCTTAGCCAAATCGTGCAAAGCGTACTCCACGGTAGCTACAACAACAGGTAGAGCTGCGCTCTGCTCGAACGTAAGTGACTCGGGCATCTTGCGCAGTAGCCTGCAGTCTGTGGTCACGTAAGTTCGCAGACAACCCTGTGCGATACCGAAGACGCAGTCTCCGACTTCAATGTGCTGGACATTGTCTCCGACCGCCACAACTATTCCAGCGCAGTCTGCGCCCGGGGGGCCAGGATCGCCCGGGTAGAGACCCATGACATTCAGCACATCGCGGAAGTTGAGGCCGACTGCCCGAATGCGTACCTCAACCTGACCTTCCTCCGGAGGCACCCGTGAGGCGAAGGCTTGAGGACGGAGCACAAGGTTCGAAATTGCCCCACGCTCAGGCATGTGGAGCTCTATCGCACCCTTCACGGCTACTTCATGACTTGGCATAAGGCGAGCAGCATAAGTCCCACTCTCACGTATAGCAACTTCAGATTCATTGCAATTGAGTGCTTTCGACTTGAGGGCACTGACTATTTGCTGCGCCATGGACGGGACGTCAGCTGCAGAAACGTCGAAGCACCCGAGAGATACAGGGGAGCCAGCAGAAACTTCGAGTTCGAGTTTAGCGGCCTTCGCAAGACCCCAAAGACCAGCGTGAGCAGGAATATCCGCGCTCGGCTTGTTGCCCACGTCTAGAAGCACCGAGTCTCGTGTGACAAACCAAAGCGCTCCGACTGCCTTGCCGCTGTTCAGGTTTATAAAATGCGCCTGGACAATGCGGAGTGCCACGCTCATCACGTCTAACGCATCGTACACCCCTGCCGTTACCGCCTCTACGTAAACCACGGATTTCCACTGCTCGGCACTCAAAACCTTCTGCAGTTCAGCGCGTTCCCTGGGCAACGCGTCCACAGTCAAGATCTTGCATCCGCCGCTCATAGCGTTCTCGAGGGCTTCGGTGAGCTCAAGATTTCCACCAATGAACAGCACAGGAGCCTGAGAAGCAATCTCCTCGGACCCCCCTTCGAGCAGTTGCCAGTTTACCTTCCACAAAAGCTCCTTCGGGATGGTCGCCACCACATTCGCCGAAGGATCCACCTGACGTACTGTGAGGCTGCGTATAGACGCGACAACCTCCTGCGTTGTTTCCTCGTACAGGGTGACGTGGAATCGCGCGACCTTCGTTCTGTTCTCTATCAGCTGGACGTGAGCCCAGCAGGGCTGGCAGATTTCCACTTTCGTCAAGCTTGCCTCTCCGACAGACACTGGCACCATGACCTTGTTGCTGTTGTGAGCATGATCTAACAAGCAAGCTGCCGCCTGCGCAGAAAGCATCCGCAGAGCCCCAAACCCCAAACGTACTGTTACCGGCAACTGCCACGCATACTGACTGAAAGCTGGTCAAGCTCACTCTCTCGTCTACGATAGTCTAGGAGGTGGCTGAAGGATCCTGGGTCGCGGAGGAGTTACGACTTCAAAACCAGTCGGCGGGTAACACTGCGTCTTAGCTTCTACGTGGAGGACAGCGAAACCATGAATGTGATCAGGAGGAATAGACAACAACCGGTCGGGCTTGCGATCTAAGTGGCTTATTACCTGGAATGCTCCGTCTAAGACAGCGGGATGTATGAGGAATCCGCTCTCAAACGGGTCGTGTTTCACATTCCCGACCACCTGGAGTCGTGCCACTGCTTCCTTTTCGCCTTTGTACAAGTCTTGAATGGTGCGGAAGCGCAGGCCGTACTGGAGGCCGGCATCAAAAAGCGTGTCGTAAAACTCCGCGACATCCATGTAAGATGGGCAGCGTTCGAGGACTGCCCGGAGAGGTTCGAGAGCCTCTTGCTGCTTCTCCTTAATGACGATCGTGGCGAAGCAGTGAGTTGTCTGCTCCTCATCCCACACGGTGCTAAGCTCTACCTCCTTCATTTTGGTCACACGGCAGCGCACTGTCATACCCACTCCCAGCGGAACCGTGAGACTTTCACTGGGATATCCTGTTCCGCGGCTGGGCGTCCCTTCACGGGGATGTCGCGGACCTGTAACAGTATCCGAGACGGTTGCCACGCCCGAGTCGTCTATGGAATGCTGCACAGCGCGCCGCAGCATGGTCTGTGCATAGTCTTTGATATCTTCTAACACTCCGAGTTTCCCCTGCTGCTGTCCGGAGCTTTGCTGACCCTCACCTCCAAAACTCGGCCGATGAGCTTCAGCACCTGATCCTCCATCAGTCTTGTCGACGGCGCGCGGAGTGCGCAGATAGGCGTCATTAACACGCCTAGGAGTTCGGACAATTCGTGGACTGCCTAAAATGCCATCACCGCTCGGCTTCCTCTTATTGTACTCGTACGTCACCCGGGGCTCGCCCACGAGCATAGGCCGTTCGAAGGAAACGTTTTCAAGCGCGACGGCGCCGCTGGTCGTGCGCAGATCCACTGCGAGAGCAGCTGCTGCGATCATTTCAACCATCCCGGCGCCGGGCATCATGACGGTTCCGTTGACGGCGTGGTCCGCGATAAGCGGTATAGCGCGCCTCGGGAAGGCTGTCTCGAATATGATTTCGTCCTTTCCGGTGAACTTGTGCGCACCCAAAAATGGGTGCGGGATTTCAGTCCAAGGGAACGGTTTCCTATGAAAAATGAGTTCCTCGTGTCCGTAAAGACCCTCCTCCAGGCTGCGTTCCTTGCCGATAAGCTTGATCGCCTCGCTCGAGTTCTTAATGGCCTCCTCGAAAAACTCCGCCTTTTCAGAATCGGCTTCATACGCCGGAACCCAAGTCACATCCTTTGCGTTGCCGTTTAGACTTTGTTGAGCGAGCTTTGTCAATACAGTTTGGGGCCCGATCTCGACAAACAGAGAGCAACCCGAGGCTACGATGTTGCCAATCGCCTGCTGAAGCTGGACAGTCTGAGTGACCTGCCTCGCCCAATAACGTCCTGCCAGGGCCTCTTTGTCAACAAACTCGCCGGTTGTGCTGCTGACAAGGCGCAGCTTCGGCCGACACAGTTTTACCGTGGACATGACGTGGGTGATTGGTGCGACGAGATCGCCAACCCGATTGGCTGTGAGGACATTGTGCACCGGCAAGTATTTCCAGCGGCCCGCGATATTCAGCTTCATAAGTACGTTGTCGATTTCGGACTGCTCACCAGAAAGAATCAAATTCTTGCGGCCGTAGACCACGGCGACAGAGACTGACTTGCGGGAGTTGATTTCCATCTCGGAAAGCGCCATCTCAACTTCCTGCTCACTCACACGGCACGCCGCCATGACACCCTCCAGCGGAAGCAGATTGTCCACTAACTTGGCACGCTGGGTTACCACGTAAAGAGCCTCCTCAAGGCTCATCACCCCAGCAAACGTCGCTGCAACCAACTCTCCTAAGCCGACTCCCACCACCACGTCGGGCTTTACACCCTTGCTCACCATATACTCGGCCAGCGCATACTCGAAAGCAAAGAGGGCACTGTGGCCAAAGCGTGCCTGATGCATTGTTTTATCGGTCTCCTCCTTCTTCTCCGGTGGCGGATACAGGATGGACAGGAGGGGCACGTTCAGCCAGCGCTTCAGAATGTCGTTGCATTTGTTGATAATCTCTTTGAATACCTGATCGGTATCATAGAGGTACTTGCCCATACACGATACCTCGTAGCCCTCGCCAGTGAACATGAAGCAAACGACGTTGCGCATGTGTCGCTTGCATGGCTGCTTTATCCCGATTGGCTGTGGCGCTTCTTGTAGAACAATGTGTCCGTTCGCACCGCCGAAGCCGAACGAGCTCACCGCTGCGAAAAGCGGCTTGTCCTCGCACCGCGGGTAAGGAATCCCGGACAACGGAATGACCACGGGAAATTCCTTCACGTCAATGTGCGGGTTCATTTGCTTGAAGTGTAGGTTGGGAGGGATCTGCTTGTAGCGCAAGGCTAGCATGGCTTTCAGCGCTCCAGCAATACCGGCGGCTCCTTCAAGATGGCCAATGTTCGTCTTCACAGCTCCAAGGATCAACGGCTTCGTCTTGGCATCTCGCGAAGCTGCAAAGACCGCTTTCAGTGCCCCGACTTCAATCGGGTCACCTAAAGAGGTACCTGTGCCGTGAGTCTCAATGAAATAAATGTCCCCAGGCGTAACACCAGCTTGCCGCAGAGCCGTTCTGATGACACGCTGCTGGGACGGTCCACTTGGAGCAGTAAGGCTAGCCGACCGGCCTCCGTGGTTCACCGCCGTTCCTCGAACCACGCAGAGCGTGCGGTCGTCGTCCTTCGCTGCCTGGGAAACTCGTTTTAGCACAAGCGATCCCAGACCCTCCCCTCGAACGTAACCGTTTGCACTTGCATCGAAGGTCT
>NW_027160432.1:0-322 GCF_002600585.1 Cystoisospora suis
CATTTCCCCTTTTCCCGGTCGTGTGTCTCTCTAACCCGGCCGGTCGTCCCGCCTCCCTGGGAGGTGCGGTCCCTGGCCGTTTTCCCATGACCTCCTGGGGCTAAGTCTGGATCTTTCTTTCTCCTTTAACGAGTCTTAAGACTTTAATTATACAAGTTAGGCTTCCCTAGAAGCCTTAATCGTAAAAAGGTGCTGCTTCTCAACGCTTTTCCGGCCCTCGGCATCTCAAGCTGGGGGCGCGGGTTGCGCGGCCGGCTCGTTCGCCGCTCCGCTTGGCTTCAGTGAGTTGTGGAACTAAACGCTTATTCTTTAATTTTGCGCT
>NW_027160433.1:0-371 GCF_002600585.1 Cystoisospora suis
GGGCCGCGCTAGCTCCGAGGGGACCGCTAGGGTTCCCGGTCGGCCGTGCAGGTTGCTCTGAGCATCGATCCCGGACGTTCCGTGGGCTCTTTCGCCCAACTTTTGGACCACTGGGCGGTTAAATCGCATTAGGCACCCCTAGGTGCCGTAATGTACAAGTTCTCACACAAGGAAAGTTCTCTATTGCACAATCATTCTTCTCTCCTCACACGACACACTCATCACGGGGCTTAGGGCGCCGGCTAGGCGGCGTTCCCGAGGGGAAATGTGGGGTTCTGCGTCCGATTCGGGCGCTGGAAGCAATGCTTCTGCACCTTGGGTGCTGCTACAGTCGTCTTTGGCACGTTCTTTCTTCTTTAAGCGGTGGGAAA
>NW_027160434.1:0-1614 GCF_002600585.1 Cystoisospora suis
TGTAATAAAGCGTTCGGGAGGGAAGGCTCGATTGAGCCCCTCACCCAGGTAACGCTGCACGAAAGATAGCTCCCGTGTAGCCTACGCCACGCGTTACACAAAGAAAATTTTTGTTTTTACACGAGGACTACCTAATGCACAATTATTTACTCCCTAACGTTCATCTAAGACCGACGAGAGCACCTTCTCTCGTCAGGGGCGCAGAGTTCGCTTTACCCTGGCGCGTGCTACCACAGCTAGGTACCCGGCAGATTACTCTTCCGCTTCACGGCAAGAGTATAAATCCCCTTCAACTCCAGAGCGGACTCTCCACTCTAACAACTCTCCTTTCCAACGGAGAATGCTTCAACCGAATTGGAATTGAAGTTCCCCAGATTTCCCAGGTTTAACCAACCACACACGCGCCTCCTCACTCCACACCAAAAATCGAGCTTCAAGTCACCGAACAGGCTCGCTCCGAGCTCGTCGTTTTGATGTTATTCTGAGCCATGAGGACAATATCACCCTGAGTCCATACTTCCTAACTGTAGAGAAAAAAAAAAAAAATAATGATAAATTCCATCTTTCCCCGTTGTGGGGTTTTTCACCGCTCTCTATCCGCCCGAGGCGGGTGACCCACCGTGGTCTCGCCCGTCTCGCAAGTCCCCTGTCCGGCTATCTGGACTAGCGCTATCTAACTATTAAGCTAACTAACCACCTCTAGGTGTAATTATTTTAATCTTATGCGTGTTAACTATTATTATACTTAATTTGTTATGTGTTACTGTACTACCGTGGGTAGGTTGCTACGTGTTACTTATTTATCTCAGGTGAGAATGCGCGACTCCCCCCTTACATACTACTATGCCGACGTTTGCTCTATGTTACTATTTTACTAAGTGTTTAGTGTGATCCACATGTTTCGCTAAAATAAAATAATGACAATAAAATCAAAATATTCCAGGATTTTAAGGCTAACTATTGTTTTGTCTGAAAAAATAGTAGTTATTCTATGTTGCGAAAGGAAGTGACTGCGTCAGAGCGCGCAGTGCTCTGACACCCCTACCCCCTTCGGAAGCACGGTGTCAGTTCCGTCGGGACTGACACCTCCTACCCCCTTCGAACGGTGGGTGGTACTCTTCTAAGGTGATCGGTGGTTGCGCTGGGACCTGCGCTGCTGCCGCTTGATACCTCTAAAGTAACGCCTAATTGACTCCTGAGCGTTTGCTAAGTGATTTTCAGGTTCCCAGCTAAGTGATCCATCTAACCATTTAACTTGAAATTCTCTCTTGTTTTTATGTCCGTCTCTGCGTGCTCTATGTGCTACCACTGCCTCTATAACATATTCGTTCCCGGCTACTGGGTCTTGCGAGGGCGGGCTCCGCCTAAGGTGCGGAGGTTCTTCATGCACGGGTGACAAAAGGGACACATGAAACACGGGATGCACTAAGAAAGATGGGGGTAATTCCAAAAATGCCGCGCAATCACCAATCATCCGTAAAATTTTGAAAGGACCACAAAATCTATCACGCAAAGCTTTAGATTCCCCCTCGCACGGTAAATTGGTTGTCTTCAGCCACACGAGTTGCCCCTCCTTGAACTCCACCGGTCTTCGATGCTGGTCCGCGTACTTCT
>NW_027160435.1:0-127 GCF_002600585.1 Cystoisospora suis
GAGCCGGAAGAAGGACAAACCCGCCCCAACAAAAGAAAGAAAGAAAAGAAAAGGTGGGGGAAGATACTCCGTTCAGAATAGCAAGCGTGAAGGAATGGGAAGAGAAATCCCAACAAAACGCGGTAGG
>NW_027160435.1:718-1273 GCF_002600585.1 Cystoisospora suis
CGCCTAGGGAAGGCACAATGGTTTAGCAAAATAGACTTGCAGAAAGGATACTACCAGGTGGAAATCGCAGAGGAGGACAGATGGAAGTCGGCTTCTAAAACAAGGTATGGAACGTTCCAATTTTTAGTTATGCCTTTTGGATTGTCGGGCGCGCCAGCCACATTCCAAAGATTAATGCAAAGCATATTCATCAAAGAACTGGACGAATTCGTGGTGATCTATTTGGACGATGTGCTGGTATACTCCAAAACACGGGAGGAACACATGCGACACTTGCGAAGAGTGCTAGAAAGGGCGCGGGAGCACAAACTGTTCCTGCAACTACCAAAATGCGAAATGGTAACGTGATTGAACCTGGAAAGGTGTCTGCAGACCCGAAAAAGGTAAAAACAATCCAAGAGTGGCCGGAGGAATTACTGACGAGACGACAGGTGCGCGGATTCCTGGGACTTGTAGGATACTACAGAAAGCTGGTCCCACGTTTTACAAAAACGGCCCTCCCATTATTCCAACTGCTAAAAGACAATTCGGATGGGGTGTGGAGGAACTGCCATA
>NW_027160435.1:1429-1629 GCF_002600585.1 Cystoisospora suis
GTCAAGGAAATCCAATGAAAGAGAGATGCACGTGCCAGCGTACAAAAGCGAGCTCCGCGCGATCGTGCACGCATTAACCGAATGGAGACAATTTATCGAAGGAAAAACAGTAACTATCGAAACCGACCACGCAACATTGAGTAGAATCCTAAAGCAAAGGCAAGTGAATTCCAGACGGGGGTATTGGTTGGACAAGATTT
>NW_027160435.1:1952-2467 GCF_002600585.1 Cystoisospora suis
TTTTCATGACCATTTGCTAGCAGGCCACCCGGGGGTCGACAAGACAAGGGTGGCGGTGCGCAGTCTGTTTTGGTGGCCACGAATGGATGCGGACATCGAAACATACGTTAAATCATGTGTTCAATGTGCAAGGGGGAAAAGTTCACATTTAGAAAGTGGTGGTTTATTACAACCCCTCCCGATTCCTAGTTTACCGTGGGAGGAAATTAGTATCGATTTAATCGTGGGCTTGCCCGTAACAGAAGAGGGATGGGATGCGATTCTAACAATTGTTTGTAGGTTAACGAAGATGGCGCACTTTATTCCAACGACGCAAACTGCGTCTGCGGAGGATATTGCGCGACTTATTTTGAGGGAAGTTATTCGTTTGCATGGGGTTCCGAAAGCTATCCTCAGCGATAGGGACACGCGATTCACTGGGGAGTTGTGGCGGAACTTGTGTGAGATGTTAAAGATTAAACAAAGAATGTCGACTGCTTACCATCCACAAACGGGATTTCGCGCAAGAACGAATC
>NW_027160436.1:0-715 GCF_002600585.1 Cystoisospora suis
ATTGTAAAATCCTGACATGTTCCAACAGCGAGAATAACAAAGAGAGTCCAACTTCCTGTGGGTTCGAACTAGGTCAGGATGAAAAGTGTGTGTGCCGGGGGAGGTGTTAAGACGGGAGTTGTTGGGCCATTTTCATGACCATTTGCTAGCAGGCCATCCGGGGGTCGACAAGACAAGGGTGGCGGTGCGCAGTCTGTTTGGTGGCCACGAATGGATGCGGACATCGAAACATACGTTAAATCATGTGTTCAATGTGCAAGGGGGAAAAGTTCACATTTGAAAAGTGGTGGTTTATTACAACCCCTCCCGATTCCTAGTTTACCGTGGGAGGAAATTAGTATCGATTTAATCGTGGGCTTGCCGGTAACAGAAGAGGGATGGGATGCGATTTTAACAATTGTTTGTAGGCTAACGAAGATGACCCACTTTATTCCACCGACGCAATCAGCGTCTGCGGAGGATATTGCTCGCATCATTTTAAAGGAAGTCATTCGTTTGCATGGTGTTCCTAGAGTTATCCTCAGCGATAGGGACACGCGGTTCACTGGGGAGTTGTGGCGGAGCTTGTGTGAGATCTTAAAGATTAAACAAAGAATGTCGACTGCTTACCATCCGCAGACGGATGGGCAGTCTGAAAGAACAAATCAAACAATAGAACAAATGTTAAGATGTACATTATTAGGTAATGATAAGGGATGGGCAAAGGTCTTGCCGT
>NW_027160437.1:0-480 GCF_002600585.1 Cystoisospora suis
AGAGAAAGATCGTGCGGGTGGTAGAGGGATTAAGTCTGCGGAAGAAAGAACGACTAACGGTGCGCAGGAAAGAGAGCAGGACAGTGCATGTAGAAGGGAGTCAAGCTGTACGAAAGAGATAGGATGTGCAGGAGAGTGGGTAACCACATTCGCGCACATGGAAAGAAGAGAGAGCGTAAGGGAGTTGAAGAAGAGAGGTGTGGAAGATCGTGTTTGCGCTAAAGAGGGAAAACGCACAGCGAAGGTAGAGATCGTGCGCAGCCGCAACTTGGAAAGAAAAATATATGAAAGGATTAGTACGAGGAAGAGAGAAGGAAAGCAAGTAAGAGGAAGAATTCTTACGAGAACAAGAAGGGGAAACAAATCAAATAGAGCCGTCTACACGTACGACGAAAGGAAAGAGACCACATCCCGGGGGAAACGAGAGATGCGGACCGCACCCGAGGACGCGAACACCACCACAAGAAAGGCGATTCCTGA
>NW_027160437.1:741-1233 GCF_002600585.1 Cystoisospora suis
TACAGAGGGTGCAAATCAACGAGGTATCAGCAACCGCCTTATTAGACACAGGAGCAGTAAGAAGCTTCATTAGGGAGGAAGTGGCTCAGAAAGCACGGCTAAGAAAGGAAACCTTGGAGAAGCCCGAACAATTCGTATGCGCAAATGGATGGAAGATATCGGTGTTGTATTGCACGAGGGGTGTCAGAGTGTACATGGGGGGGATAATATTCTCCATAGATTTATTGATAGCAGAGTCATCGCAGGAAGTTCTACTGGGGTACGATTTCTTAAGGAAAGCCATAAAGGTATGGGATTTCGCGCAAGAACGAATCGTGTTGCGAAACGAGAACGAAGAGGAAGGCGGAAAAGGGGGCCTGGCGAGAATGGAAGAACCAGCACAACCACAACTGACGGAGGAGGAAACCAAAAAATTAACGTGGACTCAGGAGGGGGAAAGAAAGAAATCAAGGAAAGAGTTAGCAAAGCAAAGAGAAAGAGACCGCATTCCGT
>NW_027160437.1:1682-1970 GCF_002600585.1 Cystoisospora suis
CTGGATGAGTTTAAGGAACTGTTCCAAGAATTACCGAAAGGAGGAGCGAAAGGGAGAGAAATGCAACATCATATCCACACCGTACCGGGAGAGATCCCCGTGTACAAGCGATCAACCTATCCACTACCAGACGACAAACTAAGAAAGTTGAAGGAATACCTGAAGGAACTGATAGAAAAGGAGTTCATTGTGCCATCACAATCACCCGTGGCGGCACTCGTCTTCTTCGTAGCAAAACCGGATGGGTCATTGCGGCTGGTGATCAATTACCGACCGCTAAACAAAATA
>NW_027160437.1:2053-2632 GCF_002600585.1 Cystoisospora suis
CGCCTAGGGAAGGCACGATGGTTCAGCAAAATAGACCTGCAGAAAGGATACTACCAGGTGGAAATCGCAGAGGAGGACAGATGGAAGTCGGCTTTTAAAACAAGGTATGGAACGTTCCAATTTTTAGTTATGCCTTTTGGATTGTCGGGCGCGCCTGCCACATTCCAAAGGTTAATGCAAAGCATCTTCACCGAAGAATTAGACGAATTCGTGGTGATCTATTTGGACGACGTGCTGGTATACTCCAAAACAAGGGAGGAACACATGCGGCACCTGCAAAGAGTGTTGGAAAGGGCGCGGGAGCACAAACTGTTCCTGCAACTGCCAAAATGCGAAATGGTAACACAAAGGGTGAACTACCTAGGAATGTGATTGAACCTGGAAAGGTGTATGCAGACCCGAAAAAGGTAAAAACAATCCAAGAGTGGCCGAAGGAATTACTGACGAGACGACAGGTGCGCGGATTCCTGGGACTCGTAGGATACTACAGAAAGCTGGTCCCACTTTTTACGAAAACGGCCCTCCCATTATTCCAACTGCTCAAAGACAATTCGGGTGGGGTGTGGAGGAACTGCCATA
>NW_027160437.1:2762-2963 GCF_002600585.1 Cystoisospora suis
AGTCAAGGAAATCCAATGAAAGGAAGATGCACGTGCCAGCGTACGAAAGCGAGCTCCGCGCGATCGTGCACGCATTAACCAAATGGAGACAATTAATCGGAGGAAAAACAGTAACTATCGAAACCGACCACGCAACATTGAGTAGAATCCTAAAGCAAAGGCAAGTGAATTCCAGACTGGGGTATTGGTTGGACAAGATTT
>NW_027160437.1:3437-3708 GCF_002600585.1 Cystoisospora suis
TGTTCAATGTGCAAGGGGGAAAAGTTCACATTTAAAAAGTGGTGGTTTATTACAACCCCTCCCGATTCCTAGTTTACCGTGGGAGGAAATTAGTATCAATTTAATCGTGGGCTTGCCCGTAACAGAAGATGGATGGGATGCAATTCTAACAATTGTTTGTAGGTTAACGAAGATGGCGCACTTTATTCCAACGACGCAAACTGCGTCTGCGGAGGATATCGCGCGACTGATTTTGCGGGAAGTTATTCGTTTGCATGGGGTTCCGAAAGCT
>NW_027160438.1:0-2192 GCF_002600585.1 Cystoisospora suis
ATGTAGGAGAGCTGCTGGATGAGATTAAGGAACTGTTCCAAGAATTACCGAAAGGAGGAGCGAAAGGGGAAAAAATGCAACATCATTTCCACACCGTACCGGGAGAGATCCCCGTGTACAAGCGATCAACTTACTCTCTACCAGACGACAAACTAAGACAGTTGGAGGAATACTTGAAGGAACTGATAGAAAAGGAGTTTATTGTGCCATCACAATCACCCGTGGCGGCACCCGTCTTCTTCGTAGGAAAACAGGATGAGTCATTGCGGCTGGTGATCGATTACCGACCGCTAAAC
This sequence comes from Cystoisospora suis, assembly GCF_002600585.1. Lineage (NCBI taxonomy): Eukaryota > Apicomplexa > Conoidasida > Eucoccidiorida > Sarcocystidae > Cystoisospora > Cystoisospora suis. The sequence continues at coordinate 297 of NW_027160438.1, forward strand.
GAAATAACGATGAAAGACGACTACCCGGTACCAAAGATTCAAGACTTGGTAAATCGCCTAGGGAAGGCACAACGGTTCAGCAAAATAGACTTGCAGAAAGGATACTACCAGGTGGAAATCGCAGAGGAGGACAGATGAAAGTCGGCTTTCAAAACAAGGTATGGAACGTTCCCATTTTAGTTATGGCTTTTGGATTGTCGGGCGCGCCAGCCACATTCCAAAGGTTAATGCAAAGCATCTTCATCGAAGCATTAGACAAGTTCGTGGTAATTCATTTGGACGATGTATTGGTTTATTCCAAAACACGGGAGGAACACATGTGGCACCTGCAAAGAGTGTTGGAAAGGGCGCGGGAGCACAAACTGTTCCTGCAGCTGCCAAAATGCGAAATGGTAACAGAAAGGGCGAACTACCTGGGATTCGTAATTGAACCTCGAAAGGTGTACGCAGACCCGAAAAAAAGTAAAAACAATCCAAGAGTGGCCGGAGGAATTACTGACGAGACGACAGGTGCGCGGATTCCTGGGACTCGTAGGATACTACAAAAAGCTAGTCCCACATTTTACAAAAACGGCCCTCCCATTATTCCAACTGCTAAAAGACGATTCGGATGGCGTGTGGAGAAACTGCCATACGCAAACGGTGAAAGAGTTGAAAGCAGCGTTAATCACGACGACGAGTCTGCAAATCTTTGACCCCGAGAAACCGGTGGTAATCAAGACGNNGGAGGGGCGCCCGATCGCATTTGCGTCAAGGAAATCCAATGAAAGAGAGATGCACGTGCCAGCGTACGAAAGCAAGCTCCGCGCGATCGTGCACGCATTAACCAAATGGAGACAGTTCATCGGAGGAAAAGCAGTAACTATTGAAACCAACCACGCAGCATTGAGTAGAATCCTAAAGCAAAGGCAAGTGAATTCCAGACTGGGGTATTGGTTGGACAAGATTTTAGATTTTAACATCGAGGTGGTACACAAACCAGGGCGCCAGAACGTAGTGGCGGATGCAATCTCGCGGCGCCCAGATTTCATAACAATAGTAACGCGAAGTCAGGAGAAGCAAAAGGAAAAGGTAGGAGTTTTATGAGGAGAATGGGATGAGGAGTATGAGAAATGCAAGGACTTCAGAGAAGTGTGGAACACCGGAGGATCGACGAGCGGAGAGAGCGACGACGTCAAAGGAGCGGAGAAAGCCATTCTTTTTCAACAGCGAGAACACCAAAGAGAGTCCAACTTTCTGTGGGTTCGAACTAAGTCAGCATGGAAAGTTTGTGTGCCGGGGGAGGTGTTAAGACGGGAGGTATTGGGCCATTTTCATGACCATTGCTAGCAGGCCACCCGGGAGTCGACAAGACAAGGGTGGCGGTGCGCAGTCTGTTTTGGTGGCCGCGAATGGATGCGGACATCGAAACATACGTTAAATCATGTGTTCAATGTGCAAGGGGGAAAAGTTCACATTTAAAAAGTGGTGGTTTATTACAACCCCTCCCGATTCCTAGTTTACCGTGGGAGGAAACTAGTATCGATTTAATCGTGGGCTTGCCCGTAAAAGAAGAGGGATGGGACGCAATTTTGACTATTGTTTGCAGATTAACAAAGATGGCGCATTTTATTCCAACGACGCAAACTGCGTCTGCGGAGGATATCGCGCGACTGATTTTGCAGGAAGTCATTCGTTTGCATGGTGTCCCGAGAGCGATCCTCAGCGATAGGGACACGCGGTTCACTGGGGAGTTGTGGCGGAGCTTGTGTGAGATGTTAAAGATTAATCAAAGAATGTCGACTGCTTACCATCCGCAAACGGATGGGCAGTCTGAAAGAACTAATCAAACAATTGAACAGATGTTGCGATGTACTTTATCGAGGGATGATAAGGCATGGGCGAGGGTCTTGCCGT
>NW_027160439.1:0-384 GCF_002600585.1 Cystoisospora suis
GCCAATCTGGGCTCATGTGCCATACTCGGGGTAATCTGGGTCTAACCCCCTCTTGGTACTTCGCGGTCGTTAGGCTGCTCTAGCAGCCCTCAGTTGATCCCTTTCGGGTATTCAAGCCTCTAGCCAGCTTGGGATCTGGTAAATTCGGTCTTGTCGGGCCTCCTCTCGGGCCTACACCTTCAGGTCGGCTTCAAGCTGGGCCGGCGGCTATTATTCGGGCCGCGCTAGCTCCGAGGGGACCGCTAGGTTTCCCGGTCGGCCGTGCAGGTCGCTCTGAGCATCGATCCCGGGCGCTTCGTGGGCTCTTTCGCCCAACTCTTGGACCAATGAGCGATTAAACCACATTAGGCTCCCCTAGGTGCCGCACTGTACGAGTTCTCACAC
>NW_027160440.1:0-214 GCF_002600585.1 Cystoisospora suis
TGAAAAGTCGCCACTACAACAGAGGACGACGTCCGTTGACGAGCTAGGGGCAGCATCGGCGGACAACGCTCTGCAGCCGTGCCAAGACAAGCAGATGCAAACAACTGTCGCAGAGTGATAATCTCATAGGGTGTTCATACCCTCGTGTACAATGGGGCCAACCAGAGACCCTCCTCAAAAACCGGAACAATGTGCACAGGAGGCAGTCAAAACG
>NW_027160441.1:0-1750 GCF_002600585.1 Cystoisospora suis
GAGAATAACCCGCTGCACACACTAAACTTCATTACTCTAACTATTAAAAATCAAAAATTCATACTGCTTAAAGTATTCGGGGCTGCTCCCCACAATGCTCTACTAGTACTGGCTGAATAGGTGCAACTCGATTGACTCCCGCAATCGAGATAATCGATCTTGCACAATCGAAATGATTACAGGGACAAACAGGAGTTAAGCTACATTAAATAACAATCGCTTGAGTTCACACATCACTGACGAATATTCCTCAAAAACGATGTACACACGATTGCCCAAAAAAATGTGTACCCGAACTTAAGTAGAACTTAATTGCCAGGGACGTCTCCGCCCGGTCCGCCGTGCAGCTCGCCCAGTGGGACTGGAGTTGTACGGGGAGGCGGATCGTTCCCTGATCTAAGTACGCTACGCTGGTGCACTTAAGACGTTCGCGCTTGCGCTCGCGCCTTAAGCTTGTGTTAATTACTCTATTATAATACGATAACTGATCGTATTGAGCTATAGGGCTCGAGTTGCTAAGTCGTCGGCCCTTGAAAATGTACTAAGTCGCTACTAAGTGAATATACTCATGTCTGGGCAACCACCCTGACATCGCCTCCTCCGGGGCTTAACTCTCCCGGTATGCCCTTGCTGGGGCTGTCTCACAATTGTTAGGTCACGGGGCGCGTGAGCTGGCCGTTCTCGGTCGCTGGAGGATCCGCCCGTTCTGCCTGTCGCGTTCTCGACTTTGGCGGTTGATGTGCCTCGATCTCCTGGTCTGGGTTTCAACCTTCCGGCTTTGAGGCTCTCGCGGTAGCGAGCTCTTGGTGCCTAGAATTGATTGCTACTTTCGCGAGTTCGCGTGGTTTCTTCTTCTGCTGCATCTTCTCGTAGGCTGACTCTCGGCAGATCGCAGATGCCTGGGTTGACTTCGTACGGTCTTCGATCGCCATTTCGGTAAAGAAATAGGGTACTATTTTGTGGCGACCGGGGCAGGATTGCAAAATCCTGAGGCTTTTTGCCCCTGAATGCTCTCGTGTGGCGCGCCCATGGTGGGGGACGGAGCGCCGCGCTGCCCGAGCCGAGGCCCGCCCCTGTGGTAAACTGGGGCGCTCCGGAGGGCTGCTCTAGTGAGCTTTCTGCCCGCGGTAACACAGCACAAAGATAGTTCTCGTAGATCATGCACCGCCCACTTACACAAAGAAATTTCATTTATTTCACGAGGGGGGACTACCTAGTACAAATTACCTACTTCCCCAACGTTCACGTACGCTTCAGAGTTAAGACTAACTCGTCAGCGGCGCAGAGTTCGTTTACCCACAGGCTCACGCTACGACCGTAGGGTGCGCTGCCTTCCCTCTCCTGCTCCACAGCAGGTGTGCCAGTTCCTAACTAACATAGAGTGGCCTCTCCACTCTAACTACTCAACTTATGAATTAATACTTCCAAAGTCAAGACTACCCCAAGATATTAAACATTTCCAAGTTCTCGTTTGCACTCTCCGGTACAACCATGTCACCGCACTGTTTCGCCACCACTCCAGCGAAGACGCATTCACCCCCGGAGCCAATGATCCTTAGTTTTTCACAAACATAAGAAGGTATTGACTTCACACCACCGAATCAACATTCACTTAGTTTCCCGAAACATAAGAAGAATGTCGACTCCTTGCTCCCTTGTGGGAGCGTTTCACATGTTCCCACCTCTTAATACGGGTGGTCCGCCGTGGCTTCGCCCGCCTCGCTAGCCCCGTGCCCGGCTAACTGGACTA
>NW_027160441.1:2109-2288 GCF_002600585.1 Cystoisospora suis
GCGCGCAGTGCTCTGACAGCCCCGAAGTCCCGGGGAGAGACCACCAACAGAACCACCTTCTCCACATCAGAGGCGGTCGCAGACGTGCGAGAGGCCTATATATCTGTCTATCAACAGATACAGTTATCAATCGATACTGTTAGGTATACACGTGATCGGGTGTATATATATATATATAT
>NW_027160442.1:0-585 GCF_002600585.1 Cystoisospora suis
TCTTCAGTAGGGAGTGCGACGTCCTTTGCGCTAGAACCGTTGTGCCAGTTTCCAGTCATATTGTGGGTAGGACGAGCTGGTGCCACTATCGTTGCGGAAGCGACCACAGTGAAACTCAAAACGTGAGGGAGAAGCATCGTTTTCAGGTGGCCTCGCATTTGTCTTTTCTTTTCTTTGTACGCGGAAATGCTGCGCGGAAACGCGTGCGGCAGTCTGCATTAGGCGTAGGCGAGAGGAAAGGTCTCCAAATTTTCCCCTCCCGGACGCTACTTTGTTACACCCTTGGGCTCTCCGGCTTTGTTTTCCAACAGGGACGGGATGTCAGGGCGGTTGCCCAGACATCAGCATATTCGTTAAGTAGGCACCTAGTAATTTTCTAAGGGCCGAGAACTTAGCGGCTCGAGTCCTCTAGCGTACCTAACGTAGCTATCGGATTATAATGGAGTAGTTAATAGAAGCTTAAGGCGGGAGCGCAAGCAAACGTCTTGAGTGCACCAGCGTAGCGAACTTAACTCACGGAACGATCCGCCTCCCCGTACAACTCCAACCCCACCCGGGCGAGTTGCACGGAGGATCGGGCGGAGA
>NW_027160443.1:0-5774 GCF_002600585.1 Cystoisospora suis
TCTGTATCCCCGACTGGGAGCCTTACCAGCAGCAGCAAGCCGAAAACCGCAGGTGGCAAGTGCCTCTGGTAAGGCTCCCAGTCGGGGATACAGAAGAGACAGCCGCCCAAAAACCCGTTTCACCAAGCGTCACGACACTGCCTTTTCAAGACAAGAAAAGTGGCGCGCGCAGTCCCCGTCACTCTGTGAGTTCACTAAATACTCCGCATCCACATTCACTCCTGAGTGCGTGGGTGCGGCGTTAGTTTTCGCGCGTGGCGATACGACAAGGGAAACTTCGAAGTGTGAAACTGGTCACGATGATAATAAAGTGAGAAGCGTAACAGACTTACTCCAGCGTCCTGTTATAAAACGAACAGATGGTGTTCGCGTATGGCAGGCGCGAGCTGGCATCTGATAAACGCCTGTCCAAGTCTGTCTGCGCTGGCTTCCTGTTTCGGGGTAGACTGTCCCCTGCTTGAATGCTCTGCTGAAATGCCTTTCTACCCCCGGACGGTTGTCCTTCGGCTTCCTCCAGAGCCTCCAAACCCTCGCACCCCGGTCGCCTCCCCCCTCCGGCGCTGTCGCATCCCGAGACAGCTCCACTAGACGGAGTAGGAGTAAAAGACGTGCATTCTCCCCCTCCACCTGGTGTTCTGCTGCTGGGTTGGCCACAACTCCTTAGTAGGATGGCGTCCCGCTCTCCCTCAGTTCGTTTGGACTCTGTTCGAGGACTGCAACCAGCCGGCTCACTTCTGCCTCTACGTCTCCCCGTTGACGCGCCTCTCCCGCCCTGGTTTGACTTTCCAAGAAGACTTCTCTGACTCAAGTGATGAGTCGGCATGCATCCTTTTGTGGTATTGTCCCCGCCCTCTACCAACCTGTCTCCGCTTTCGTCACCTGCTCCCCCTACAACACTTGAGCCCGAGAGCTCTACCTGGTTTAAAGTGGCGACGTCTCCCCGGGCAGTGGCGAAGACTCTCTGCGTCACGGGACCCGGACAACGGGGAGGAGGTTGATTTTGCAGCGCGACAAGCGCTTGCTGCAAAGGAGAACGCTCATTCACTGGCCTAACCGGAGTAGCAGCATCGCCAGAAGGGGGAGTTCTGCACGTAGGGGGAGAGGCCATGACAAAGAGCGAGGAACGGAAACACCGGTCTCGCAGCCCTGCCGTTTCTCGCCCACCTGTTAAACACTTCAACACTTCTGACGACGTGGACAAGGCAGCCAGATAGTCGTGCCTTGCGGTGCTGACTACGGCGGTCCCCTGCACAGTGCGGGGCGGCAACCACACACGGGGTGTCGAAACCTGTGAAGGAGGGCAAGACACAGAGGAAGATCTCCTCTCCAGCAAAATGTCTCGACTACTTCGGCCTGAATCCCGCTGCCGATGCTCAGCTCCGTGAACTCCACTATGCCGCACAAAAGAACTGTACTGGGGCAACTTATTGTCGTCAGCTGCAGCGTCTTTTCCGTGTCTGCCATATTCTCCCTTTTGCTGCCAGCAGAGATCACTAATAGGCGTGAGTGAGGCGTGTGACCCTGTCAAGTCTTTCGGACACCCGCGTTCCCCGACAGCCGCCCCCTGGACCTGCAGTTGCGTTGGTGGTCGAGCCGGGCACATGCGACCTCGTCCCGACTGCTGATCTCCCTCGCCGGGAGAGCGGCCATGCTCGGCAGATTCGCACTCCCAACTGGTGTCTGCATCAATTTCTTCGCCAACAGTAAGTTCCCCTCGAGGAGACCATACACTACTTGATTGCAGTTCAGCGGCACAGCCATCCCGAACTCGAGATTCCAGCTCCATCAGTCCATCTACTCCCTTCTCCGCCCTGCTGTTTTTCGCACGCTTCGCTGTCAGCGACCCGACAGACTGTGGCGCAGCCGGTGCCATACTGGGATCAGTGCGAGGAGGCGAAGAAGAAAATTGCTGAGAGCGTTCACAGGTGAAGCGGCGACCAATATGACTGTTGTCCGGAAGCCCTGTCCCACGAGAAAGAAGGACGCTAGGGGGCAGGACTGAGGTAGTCCCCCCAGCCTCGGAAACCTCGTGCGCCTGAACGGATACTGGGGGGTTATCTTCACTTCCATTCCGCTGGGCCTGAACGCCAAGCTCGGAGTCGCTTCGGCCTGATAAGGAGACACCAAACGGTAGGCTGTGTCTATGTACAGCTGACACAGCCGCTACCCTTTGAGGAGAACCAGGGACCGTTGCCTCTGCGGGCGCCCGGTCACCAGGGTCGTCGGAGCTGCTTATAACACCTGAAAGACTTTGGAGTTCAACGTTACTTCCACCAGAAGATGGTTCAGTAGCCCCCGCTCCTGATTCGGCGACGCTGCAAACCGAGCGGAGACAACAAAGCAGGAATCGTCATAACAAGGTAACGGAAACGCAAGCCCTTTTGGAGAAGAAACAGAACACAGAACTTAAGAAGATGGCACCCACCTAAGTCCACACCTAGCTACTGCTGCTGTTGTAGTGCATCAGCTCCAAGTGGACAATGAACCCCAGATATCGACACGAACAGCGGTGGTAGGGACATAATCAGATAGATACGGAAGGTGGACAACGTCTGAGTACACACGTCTTGGGCACAAGCCGGACCAGGCCCAAGAGAATACTTCGTGCATGTGTCTGCTCCAGCCAGAAGGTCGGTACGAAGCAATCGAAGAAAAGCAGCTTTGACAAGCACGTGGCGAGGGCTTACAGAGGGCAAAGCGTGAATCATGGCGCAGCGGAAAGTGACGGCACCACGAAGTAGGTTTTCATGTAAAAGAAGACATCTGCATTGATAGGAGAAAATGCATACCCACGAGTGTCCCCCATGTCACGTTTCGCGGGGCGTAGCGGTGAGAAATTTACATACAACATATAATGTCACTTGCAAGCCCGAACTGGCGGCACAGCTATGTATCCGCGCATGTATATCTGGAAACGTACACGTGAATGGACATTCAATAACAGCCTCAACCGACGCGGGCTTGTCCACAGATACACTTAGTCTGTGCCAGCAATGCCTGGGCAAAAACTGAGCCTCCCTCTGTCCAGCACGAAAAGAAGCCCACCTGCCTTGTCGAATCCTTGTGTACTGTCTAAGAGGTCCCTCCCCTTGACCGATTCCTTCACCAGACGATGGTTCCCCGAGACCGGAGCCTGCTCCAGATGCCATCTGGGCAACGACCTGTCGCTTGCTGCAACAAGCCGCAGTAGGTTCCACACAGATCACAAACAGCTGTCGTGTGAAGTGTCGTGAGCTTCATGAAACAACGCTGGAGTGTGAGTCCACACACAGAGGTATGCGGGCTTAGACGGGGAGGAACCTACACTCCCTGACACCACACCACATACGCTTAACTAACATTGGCATAAACATACAGCTCGATGGGACGGCCACACCGCGCCGCACAGAGGTAACAACGGAACTTGAGGTTGTATTCAGGTCCACTCCATGTGACTGATAAAGCTGACACCAAATTGTCGTAGACATCGTCAGTCCCGACTTGCGAGAACCCGATAAGTTCGGTATCGGCCTGTTCAGACGAGAGAAAGCTCTCGCTTAGGAAGAGGCTACTACTGTAGAGACGCACATCACCTTGAAGGACTACCTCAGGAGTGTGAGGGTGCAAGAGATGTGCGCACATCGACTACTGGTGCAGGCTGTGGTTCAAGACCTTAATCCCTTCTCGCTGGTGCTTACACTGCCCCGCCCTGCTTCAGTAATAGCCAGGCATAGGGTTTCGACCAGCAAACTATAGACCGAGAGCACTTCGCATCAGTGAACTGCCTACTCAGTCCGGATTCAGAAGGGTCTACGGCGCCGCCGCATCTATATTTGGAATACATACCCACACACCGATGAAGAATGGAACTTCAAAAACAACACAGTGCTGAACAAAGGTTTGACCATCTTCTGAGTCCCTACAGGTTCGCCGGTGTAGCATGCAGATGCCTGTAAAATATCTACCTACAAACTACAAGATGTTCGCATGCATGTTGGAATTCCCTGAGGAGAAGCGACTACCAGTTGAAACCAACGTGTCCGGGGTTACCGCTTACCACTTGTGTATGCCGACAAGAAGAGAATAGTCGAAGACGCCAATGGTTTCCAAGAACTGACAGTCGAAGTGATGCGCCCGGAGAATCTCGTCCGCCTCTTCCTCTCGCACCTCCAACCTTCTATCTTGTTCAATCCAGTCTGAAGTACAAAAGGACAGGGTCGCCTGCCACCCAGGTGCACGACCAGGACTCTTCGACGGCTGTACAAAGATGCTCTCAAGGAGCGACACCCGTGCCCCAGAAGGAAAAGAATCCGCTAAAGCACTGGCGGCGTCTTGTCCGGCGCACATATACACTCCTCCGCCACGAGAGCTAACAAGCAGACAAAACTGACTGCTTGAAACAGAAGTGGTTATATGGCAGAAGATGCCGCTAACCATCCTTCAGAACTCGGAATGAACGGAGGGCCACCAGACCACTCTGCCGCAACTAATGTGTGCGAAGACTGATGACGCTTGCCTAGAGGCTTAGGGCAGCACCGCGGGGTTGTACATGGTCCGGGACACTCCCAAAAACAAGCTCCCGTTGTCCTTGAAAACAAGCCCATCCCCCACGAGCGACTCCCTCCTTCTATGGACAAATATAAAATTGTACGTACCTAAACGAAAATGCGGTCCCTCCCCCCCCCAGGATCATGCCATCTACCGAGCAAGACAGAAGAACCGGACCAACTTTATTGGAAGAAGAGCTGTCGCATGCAGTACACGACTGGAGCTCACCGACATCTTTTTTAACGCGATCATCCGGCTTGGCTCTCCTGCTGACTGTGCTGCCCTTGAGATCATAAGCTGCATGAAGACCTAAAAAGGGGTCAAACGCTGTGCCTGCTCACAGGAGAGAATGGACCCGAACACGAAAATCTGAAAGGCATGCACCGTTCCAGGCGAGAACAGCAAGAAACTGTTCACACACACGCCCAGTGTCACTATCCCTGTGATTCTGAACGAGACCTTCGATGCTCCTGACGGCTGAATTGGGGGACAGCGACACGTCCCTCAGCTCACCTATGACTGCAAAATAGGCGCAAGTCACGCTCTCTTTCCGCGCCTCGTCTCGCACGGCAAAAGTCGCTCCACGAGTATACCTGAAAAAGGGAAAAGAGACCGAAAAGACGACGGGAACGTACCGCAGACTGTCACCCCGAAAAAGAGACGGATGGTGATTTGCTTCACGAGTACACTCTACCCGGGACTGACTGGCGTGGATCTACGCACGCTAGCACCGAACGCAGGGCTGTGTACATCAGCATCGACATTCAGCCGAGTACGTGGTGTTATCATGGTTGGAACAGTAGACAGGGCTGTGACTTTACCTGAGTTGTGACTTTCGGTTCCGCCCTTGGTTCGAACCTGCGTTCACGCTTTCCCTTCCACCTCTTGCTGTCTTTCTCGCGCTGCCGTGAGTGGAGCCCGCTGTAACACCGCTTTCACCTCCAGAAGCAGGTCCCGGAACTCCGTCTACTGCGGAGTTTTTACTTGCCGACTTGACGTGATCTCTCTTACTACTTGGGTCCCGGCACGTTTTCTGTCTGGCCGTAGGGCCCGGCGTATGTAAGGCAGCGGGTGGCGGGCTCCCTTCGATCTCGGCGTCTATGTCCGTGTCTACAGGCAAAGGCGTATATCGAGTGGTAGATCTCCCGTGTCCACCAATACCTTTTCCGTGAAGGTGGCTTGTCGCTCTCTCAGACTCTACAGTGCTGCCCAAGTGTACACTTCGGCAGCACTGTAGAGTCTGAGAG
>NW_027160444.1:0-220 GCF_002600585.1 Cystoisospora suis
GCCTCCTCAGAGTTGTTCTCACTTGCCGTACTCGAATCTTCGGCTGAAAACGCTTCCTTCTCGCAAATCCCTCTTCTTGCCAATCTGGGCTCATGTGTCGTACTCGGGGTAATCTGGGTCTAACCCCCTCTTGGTACTTCGCGGTCGTTAGGCTGCTCTAGCAGCCTTCCGTTGACCCCTTTCGGGTATTCATGCCTCTAGCCAACTTGTGATCTGGTAA
>NW_027160445.1:0-136 GCF_002600585.1 Cystoisospora suis
CAGATTCTGTGCATGTCGTGTGTGAAAAACAACGCTCTAATGATGTTAGTGTGAATACACAAACAATAAATGAGGGATACACTTGTTCGGTACAACAAGCGCGTAAGTGGATGAAGCGAAAACAGGTCAATTGTGT
>NW_027160445.1:592-862 GCF_002600585.1 Cystoisospora suis
TCGGTTGGGAAAAGCTCAGTGGTTTTCGAAGTTAGATCTGACTTCAGGGTACTATCAAGTGCAAGTGGCTGAACAGGATCAGTGGAAAACTACGTTTCGTACTAGATATGGCACCTTCCAGTTCCGTGTGATGCCGTTCGGGCTAGCTGGAGCGCCCTCAACGTTCCAGCGTGTGATGCAAAACACTTTCATGAAAGAACTCGATGAATACGTGGTTGTGTATCTTGATGATGTCCTGGTGTATTCAAAAACAAAGGACTTACATTACGA
>NW_027160446.1:0-286 GCF_002600585.1 Cystoisospora suis
GGAGCCATCTATTTATTAACAGTTCCCGCACTTGGAACGAGTTCTTAGCACAAAAATACCCACTCCCTTATGCACACCACACATCACGGGCCGCTTGGCCTAGCTCGACGGCTCCGGCCCGCGGAGATTCTGGTTCCAGGACTGCCGGTACAACCCGGCCAATGCTCGTTTGGGGGCTCGTCTTGAGCGTGTTTTGGGCTTGTCTCGTCCTTTGTTGTTCTCGATCCGTCATCTGGGCACTGGTGTGACCTGTGTTGTGAGTGCCACGGTGTTCTTCGGGTACTTG
>NW_027160447.1:0-375 GCF_002600585.1 Cystoisospora suis
CGATTCTCGCACATTCTCACCTCTCTCCGCTCGGAGGCGTGCGATCGGCGTGTATGCGGGGCTGGGCCAGCCGCGCGGGGGACAGCTCGGGTCCCGGCTGGTCGTGCTGCAGCCCCTCTGGTGCGGCTCGAGGCCGTTCCACCATGTCCGGTGATACTTTCGGGCTCCAATAGAGCCAAAACGTTAGGCTTCACTAGAAGCCATCCATTTAGCAACAGTTCCCACACATGGAACGCGTTTTTCGCACAAAAACACCGACTCCCCTATGCACACGGCACATCACGGGCCGCTTGGCCTAGCTCGACGGCTCCGGCCCGCGGGGATTTTGCTTTGCTTCTGCGTCGGACGCAGACTGTGGGGTTTCCTAGGTGCATT
>NW_027160448.1:0-970 GCF_002600585.1 Cystoisospora suis
AACCTACGGTCCGTGGATTTCAGGGAGAGCGCAACAGGGCTCCTAGAGGAGCTTAATCAGTCGAGAAAGCCTTCGAAATAGTCAAACTACCCGGAGGGAACACAGAAAGGCAAGCACAGACCAGAAATTTCAACGCGGGAAAGCTTCCCGCCTTGGAAGCAGTATGCGCAGCGCGTCGCAAGACAACGGGCCCCGCGCGGGAGAAACAGAAGGCGGCCCGGTAGAGCAAAACAAAAGCCTTCCTGTAATAGATGTAAAGGGGATGTCGGGGTCGATTACCACGGGCCGTGGTATGCGGCAAACCGTTTGAACGACACCCAGCACGCCTTTCGAGGAGCCTTGCGGCCACACCAATCACAAAGAAAATGCTTAACTAATTTATAACAAATTGATTAAACAACAGTAAGATGAGGGCTGCCACCAAATCTATCTCGTTCGCGAGTCCCGCTAATCTATTACGTACAGGACCCTACGCACAACACCGCGCTCAGATCCGGCCCTCGCGAATGAGTCCCCGGAGCCCGGAGAGGTGTCGCACAGACACTACCCGTGCAACACGATGCGTGGAAGCTAGACTCGACTTTCGTTAACGAGATAAGACCGAAATAAGCAAAGCTGAAGAGTTTAATGCTTCCAAAATAATAAAAAAAATAACGTTCTGTGTAGCAATAAAGTTCCCACAGCACCCCACACAACTCCAAACCGTCTCCAAACGCTAAATACCCTGCACGGCGACTCCGCCGATCACTCGAACGGCTTCACGCTCGAAGCCCCCACACAATCCGCGACTCTGCGGAAACAACTAGAACATGAAAGCCATCCTGCCTGAACTAGTTAGACCAGAAGAACGTCTCCTTTTTCCATAAAGAGTGTATATATTCTTCCCTGTGTACGCTCGCCTCAGTTCCGCGGTCGCACTAAGCTCCCCAGGGCTGAGTCGAGTGTGGGATCGCGCGCGGCTTGCGCCGCC
>NW_027160449.1:0-124 GCF_002600585.1 Cystoisospora suis
GCACCGCCCTGAAAATAGTATAGTTAGATAAAGGAGGGAGAAGAGGTATCTAGAGATCCCCGAATCATAGCCGTAGGAGCAAATTTAGGAAAATCGATATTCTACACCGAAAGGGTAGCGGACC
>NW_027160449.1:695-917 GCF_002600585.1 Cystoisospora suis
ACAACGGGCGCCGCGCACAGAAACGCAGAAGGCAATCCGGTGAGGAAGACCACACGCCTTCTAGGTAAAGGGGGTACCAATGGAAAGCAAAACGCATTTGCTATCCATTGATCCATAGTAAGCACGAAAAGAATAGAGAAACACACACAGGAACGACACCCTGGACCCGGGAGACCGCAACGGCTCAACGGGGACCAGCTCACTCGCCGGTGAATCGAGCCG
>NW_027160450.1:0-3753 GCF_002600585.1 Cystoisospora suis
GCCCCCCCTCCCGTTCCGAGCGCCACCGAGGGCGACGAAGACTGGTGTGACTACTCTGAAGAAGATCAGGAGCTCGTTCAAAGCTTGCGTATGTACCTGCGATCTGCTACTTTTCTGTGACAGGGCCGAAGCTCATTGGGGACCCCGTCACAGCCTGGAAGGTCTTCTCTACCGCGGGCAGCGTGAGGTGATGGACGGCTTGGGGACGCGCAGCTGTACACGGCGTGATGTCTTTCGGTCAAGAGCACTGCAAGGGAGAGACATTCTCAGGGTAGCCTGTTGCACCTCTTTGTCTGGTGATTCCGTCGCTGAACAGACTAGAATCACCTCTCTGGGCACCCCGAGCTATCATATAGGGCTTCGCCTCTCAAGAAAGTCGGCTAACGAGCACCACTTGTGCGGGATTTGATTTCGTGAGCTCGGAGCAGACCTGGAGTTTTTCCTTTGGGGGCGCTTCTGGAGGCTCTTGTTTGTGCACGCGGGGTCACACTGGCAGTCTCCTCGGCAGATCGAGGGAGAACATCTGGTTTTTTTTGTCACGCCTCACGAGTTCCCCGCGACAGCTCATGCGTCATGCCGCGCATACCGATCCCGGGGTGACAGACGGCGCCGCCTCAGGATAGTCTTTGAACCTGAACGCTTTGCCAACAAGGCCCGGCGAGGAGGGGAGCAGTTTCTATGAATCCGTGCGGCGCGGGCGGGTGAGCCAGACGCTGTAGCAGTGCGGATTCGGCCCTGGATGCACGCATAAAGCTTGCTGCGGTTTCAAGGAAAGCACTTGAAGACGTGTTTCTCTTAAGAGAGCGTGACAAGGGCAAGCTGAGCTCGGAATCGTGGAGCACAGGCGCCAACCGACGCTTTCACGAGCGCAAGACGTGTAGGCCGTTGGCGGTTCCTTGTGTAAGAGCCTCGAACGCGGCTTGGACAGGGAACGGAAGCCCGGTTCCCCTTACAAACTTGAGTGAAGCAGCGTCAAGCGCTGACGCTGCTTCACTAGGAGCGGGACAGCAGCTGAAGCACAGAGAGCAAGAAACATTTTCCGTGAGTAGAGCACGGCACGAGAAGCTTTTTTGGAGACGTTTTCACAACGGTTTGTATGTGTTTTTTTTCTTTTGCTTTTTTTCAAGCGTGGCTCAGGACGTCCAGGCGTTTGTTATCTCGTACTGTGGGCGTTCGCTTGGTGTGGGCATACTGCGGGTGAGCCGCACTTGTTCTGAGAGGCGGCAGCTGCAGTCATAGGGGTAGAGTTCGGAGCGAGCGTTGGTTTAGCTTCTCTTGCCCAGTGCCAGTAATAATGATTCTGTACTGCGTTTCCGGTGCGGAAGTTTATGACTGATATTCAAGGACAGAGAGAGGTACAGCATTCACGTGGCTCTTCCAGAAGAGCCTCCATTCCCATCGCCGTGTCAGTAGCAGTTTTTGTTTGGTTCTGGTGCGCCAGTGCCTGTCTCAACGTAGCGGTAGGGAACTCTGAATACAAAGCGAAGGAGAGCGCTCGACAGCAGTACATCGGAAGGTAGTCCGCTGTCGAGTTTTGCCGAGAGCAGCTGCATCCGCGGTGCTGGCAGCAGTTCAGCACAGGTGTCACTTTTTGGAGGGGCCTTGCCCAGTGCTTGTGTCCCGGAGTCCGACAACCGACCGTCCACCCTCGACCTGCAGTCTTCCTTGACTCCGGTTGCGGGCAGCACTTCGTGACTCCGTCCGTTCCCCAACGTGGGAATCCTCTTAGTATTGTCTTTGTCGGGAGGAAGTAACAGAGCGGTGATTTTGAAATTTGCCGACTACGATGGACTGCCAACCTGAGTGGGAACTGGATAGTAAAGAAAAAGTCCTGGCCTCTGTGAGAAGCTCCCATGAATCTAAGTCTCCTCTCACTTGTTCCTCAAATCTGCACGGCACACAACATTCATTTACAGACACGAGCACGCACATGACACAGACACTTTGCACCACCGATTGTTCTTTTGTTTCTTAGGTGTTCACGTCGGGGGTCAGAAGTACTTTTCCTGACATCCCTTCCCGCTCGAGAGAAGAGACTCCTCTCTTTCACCGTTTTCTCCGCATGAGGGTACGCAGACGCAGTAACTACCGATGTGTTTGAGGGGTGTAATATTCTGCTGCGCGTTTCCCCGTCTCCTGGAAATCATTCTGTCGCCGGGACGCAGAGTAGTTTCGCGCAAGTTGCTTGGCTCCTTGTAGGTCAGCTGCTGGAATCCAAGAAGTGGTTCCGCCGAGTCCTTGTACTAAAAACTCGTTGCCGGTGGCGGTCTCCCGGTGTTCTATGATGCCTTCGATTAGCTATTCTTCTTGGAATTGTAGTTGCATTCGTCTTTTGCGTTGTAGATGATGGGCTTGCTCTGCCATTGGTTTCAAATGTGACACATGAAAGACCGGATGAATTACCCATGAATGGGGTAACTTTAGTTTTATTGCATTGTCGCCAATCTTTTTTATTATGGTAACCGGCCCGACGTATTCTGGGCGCAGTGCGTTGGCGTGCTGGTCGAGTGGGAGGTTAGTTGCCTCTGACCAGATCTTCTGTCCGACGTGATAGTCAGCTGGTCTTCTGTGATGGTCAGCTTAGAACTTCTGATACCGTTGTGCTCGTAGTAGCTCTCGTCTGGACTGTTGAGCTTTAATGGCGGCCCGGGGTGGCAACAACTTCAGCCCCGTAGCTATATATTAAGCTGTTAGACAGGATTAGGCAACAGGAACCCGTAGAGCAGTTCGCAAGGAGCGGCTTTCGTGCTTGCGTGTTGTGAATGTGTTGGCTTTCAAGCAAACTCCAGGAGTGGCGGTACTTCCTTTCATTACCGAGTAGGGAACATCGTAGCATTTGTTCTATTATTCTGATTGGCTGTCTCTGCCTGTCCTTCCGTCTGCGGATGGTACGCTGTTGACATGCGTCTTTGAACGTTTAAGGTTCCACATAGTTGTTCCCACAAGTCACTAGTAAATTTCGGGTCTCTATCACTGACTATTGATCTGGTGACGCCATGCAGTCTAACTACCTCCTTGATCAGCACATCCGCTAAACGTATTGGGGTAATTGTCTGTTTAACCGGTATGACATGAGCCATTTTGGTTGGTCTGCACATCATAGTTACAGCTGCGTTTGAGCCTTTTTCAGAAGGGGATAATCCTACAATCAGGTCAATACCTATGTGTTCTCATGGTACGTCACGGATAGGCGAAGGTTGCATTAATCCGCTAGGAGGTAAGCTGAAGTTTTTTCCTCTGGCACACGCTGAGCAAGACTGAAGAAAGCTTCAGTCGTCTGTCACTGGGCCACCAGAAGAGCGCTCGTAGTGCTGTCCTGGTCTTGTCGATCCCGGGATGGCCTGCTAACACACGACCATGAAACGGTCCTAGCAGAGTGACCCTAGACTCGCCTCGCGAAACGCATACCCTCCAACCGGATTTGAGTCTATGCTACAGGAACTTTTCATCCCGTATGTATTCACGGTGCAAATACAGGACTGGCACCGACTCACGACTGCGATGGTACGCACCTATGCGGCGTCCTCGCCGCGCGCTGGTCCGCAGTGTCCGGCTCTGCTGCGGCGGTAGGGTTTGGCGCCTCCTTTCGCGCGTCACACTGTTGCTAGGCTAAAAAGAAGACTTTCTATATTTCTGAACGATAGTCTTGGACGGCCGGAGCTCCTCCCTCGCTCCGGGCGATCGCCGGCTTCTCCCCGGAGGTTGCGTTCGCCTTAGCCAGACCGTTTCCGGCAGTTCTGCCACTATCCGGGC
>NW_027160451.1:0-1111 GCF_002600585.1 Cystoisospora suis
ACACCAAGAATCATTACATTAGCAAATGTCTTTTGCTTCCCATTGATACCCTATTTGCGTGAAACGTGTGTGCTTCGCCCTACCGGGCCGCTTTCTGCTTCTCTGCGCGCGGCGCCCATTGTCTTGCGGATGCCGGCGCTGCTTCTATGGCGGGAGAATTTCCCACGAAAGAGTGCCTGCTTTTTTTCGGCCTTTCTACGTTATCTGTGCGTGGACTAGCTGCCCTACGGGTTCTATCCCCCAGTTAGGCTCTTCTAGGAGCCCTTGTATGGCTTTTCTAAAATCCACGGACTGTAGTTTCGCCCTCCCGGTCCAGGGGTTAGCTCGGCCGCCCGACTATCAGCTCGGTCGGTTGGCCTATGTTTGGTCTGTCTTGTATTTCCTGGTTTTATTGAATTTCTCTGAGCTTCAGGGCTCCGGATAGACTCTCCTATCCTCACTTGGCTTATTAGGCTCCTCTAGGAGCCCTACTAGTCTCGTGTGTGGGCTGTGCTGTTGCCGTGCTACCTAACGCGGCTTGCGCGCGGGTCAGAAAGTCCGGCCGTTGCGATCTCCCCGAGAAATGCGCTCCCGCCTTGATGCGGGGTTATAATAATTCCTAAAGTCGTGCAAAGTGCCTCGCGCACCTCGAATTAGCTTTGAAAGTGGCCTGGCCGCTAAGATCGGCCAAAATCGCGTTCCGCTACGCGTGAGTTGCGGGGTAGACAGCGCTTGGCCCGCCTCTGCTACTTCGGTGCGAAATGTCGGTTTTCCTGAATTCGGGCGTACGGCTATAATTTAGGTATCTTTAGATACCGCTTCTTTTCCTCTACCTAACTATGCTAATTTCAAGGCGGTGCGGGGCATAGGTGCCGCGCGAGGCCGCCGTGTCATTTACGGCTTCTCCCCTAGGTCATGAAAACGGGGTCATTGGTTTCCCCTACACCAAACGGGTTTCTGGGTCCCCGGAACGCTCCTAATAGGCTTTTGTAGATCCCTTCTTGCTTTTAGCCATCTCTAGACGGCGTCAATCTCCTTGTCCTGCTTGTGCCGTGCTCTGTTCCTCTCCGGCGACGTTGTAGGCGATGCGTTAGCGATCTGCTGGAGATGCTCAGTGTAATGATTCTAGGGT
>NW_027160452.1:0-426 GCF_002600585.1 Cystoisospora suis
TTTCTCTTGATCTTTTCAGTCCAAGCTCTTTTCATTTGGTCTTACTTTGATGTTTTGGGTGGACTCGAACCCGTCAAGTTGATTGAGTAGCTCCATCATAGTTCTCTGCACCTCGGAGTCTCCGTGCTCTCCTTCGGTTCTTTGACTCCCGATGCTGTCGATCTCGTCCATGAAAATGATACTAGGCGCATGCTCTCGCGCCATGACGAAGAGCTCTCGGACCATTCGACTCCCCTCGCCGATATACTTCTGAACGAGCTCTCCTCCGCTTACACGGATGAACGTACAGTCTGTATGATGCGCCACGGCGCGAGCTAGCAAAGTCTTTCCTGTCCCGGGAGGACCATACAGCAGAACGCCCTGGAAAGGAAGAGACAAGAAAGAAGATGAAAGGAGGAGGGAAGAGGGTGGAGAGACAGAAAGGAA
>NW_027160453.1:0-347 GCF_002600585.1 Cystoisospora suis
CCAGTGAACGGGACCGGACCGGCCGGACCAGTAGGGCACCGACCCGGGGCACTTCGCAGGGGCCGACTAGTAGCCTGAGGGGCAAGAAGAACCAGGCGACCAGCAAAGAGAGAAAAAAGATTTTTGAAAAAAGCAACATATTGAAGAAACAGATTTCCGAAGAAGGGGATAGCCGAGAGGAAGTTTTCAGTTGCAAGAAGGGAATTGCTAGACGAAGAGTGTTTCCGTGAGAAAGGTGATTACTCCGAGAGAACAGTTTCCGGGTGTGTTGTAGAGTGTTTTGATTCCGCCCGTTTTTCGAGTGAACGGGAGTGATGTGTTGTCGAGATTGGGCCGTAAAGAAGTTG
>NW_027160454.1:0-627 GCF_002600585.1 Cystoisospora suis
GGAGTGACCAGTGAATGGGCCGGGGCCGGGACCGGACCGGCCGGACCAGTAGGGCACCGACCCGGGGCACTTCGCAGGGGCCGCCTAGTAGCCTGAAGGGCGAGTTGAACCTTTTTTTGAAAAAGGAGTAGGGCAGAAGAATCTTTCTTTGAAAAAAAGGGAGTAGAAAAGAAGAGAGACTTTTTCTGTGAAATCCGGGATAGAAGAGGAGAAGTTTTCTGAGCCCGGGAATCGATTTTCCCCAACAGAGAGGGGCTGGTTTCGAGTGAGAACTGAAGTGTTTTGGTTTTTCCTCGTTTTTCAAGTGATCGGGAGTGATGTGTCGTCGAAATTGTGATACACGGAGGTTGGTGTGAACAAAGAAAGTTGAGGGGAGATCAAGAATGGTCTTTTTCCTTGTCTGCAAGTCTTTTGTTTTCGGAATTCGGGCCGTTTTCCAGGTCCCAAGAATAGTTGTGAGCGCTCTGAGAACTGTGACATGAGGTGACGTGTGTGGAGTGTTAGCTCTCAGAACGCTTCGTATTGAAGGCCCTTGAAGACGAATGAAAACTGTCCTCTGGCGAGTGGAATCAAGGAAGCGGGAGCGGAGCTGAACCAAATACGTGCTCTTAGCCTTTCTCGAGTAGT
>NW_027160455.1:0-227 GCF_002600585.1 Cystoisospora suis
GGCACTTCGCAGGGGCCGACTAGTAGCCTGAGGGGCAAGAAGAACCAGGCGACCAGCAAAGAGAGAAGAAAGATTTCTGAAAAATGAAACATATTGAAGAAAAAGATTTCCGAAGAAGGGGATAGCCGAGAGGAAGTTTTCAGTTGCAAGAAGGGAATTGCTAGACGAAGAGTGTTTCCGTGAGAAAGGTGATTACTCCGAGAGAACAGTTTCCGGGTGTGTTGTAG
>NW_027160456.1:0-376 GCF_002600585.1 Cystoisospora suis
CGCGCGGGCGTCACCTGCTGCAGATCTCCAAGATCCGCCGATCAAAGGTACGCGAATTGTTCGAGTGTGTCGACTAAGAGAACCACTCCGCTCTCCCGGTGCTCGGGACCGAACAGGCGTGCACCTCGCCCTACCCGGCGCCACTCGCCACCGTCCGAACTATGGCCTTCTTGCTAGCATTTCTTCATCCCCGTCGTCCTTAGCCTTTTAGCATTAAAAAGACTCCTTCTTCTTTCATCTGGCTCAGCAAGAGCCGATGGTGTGCGCTCTGCTTCGCGATCAGCTCCTGAGTTCCATCGCTCCGGCGGGGACTGCTGCCCGCTTGTCAAGACCGTCGGGCGCTCTTCCACAGAGTCCGGGGAGCCAAAGTCTTATG
>NW_027160457.1:0-186 GCF_002600585.1 Cystoisospora suis
TTTTTTCGAACCCAGAGGGGATTTCTGGAAAAAGGAAAGGCAGAAGTCGAAGCACTAATGAGAACTCTAATAGAAGAACGGTGTTTGGCGTTATCTAAGGGACCAAATGAGTTTACAGGGGAGCAACCTGCAGCTTGGATAGCACAGATGGATCTGTTCTTGGATAGAAATCATGTACCTGAAGCT
>NW_027160457.1:707-1059 GCF_002600585.1 Cystoisospora suis
GGGATAATTAACCATCGTAGACCTGAGATCAAGTTCCAGAGACCAAGATACTTCAATCAGGGGGGATATAGAGAATATGGACATCAGGTTAGGAGCCCTATTAATCGTTCGGCCGATTTCTACCCTAGGAAAGAACATCGGGAATCATGGGGAGTGAGAGGCGAAGAGAATAGTGGAATTGGATTTAAGAATACAGACAAGGGGAGGACAGGAACGCATCATGTTACCTGTTACACCTGTGGAAAACCGGGCCATCTAAGTTGGGATTGTCCAAGAAGGACGATGAACTATACACCTAAGAAAGGGGATACGGGAAACTGATGACTCTCAGGGAGCGGGGAGATCGCCTGAG
>NW_027160457.1:1259-1634 GCF_002600585.1 Cystoisospora suis
GAGTTGTGCTACCTTACAGGAGGTGAAGCCTGGGAATCAAAATCCTGATAAGGGGGTGATTCGGAAGAATACCAATGGAGGAGACTGGGAACCTAGGAGGGCTAGGTGGTCAACTATTGGGGGGAGAGGTGACCCAGAATACGTTAAGCAACTGGGAAGAACCTTAAAACCTAAAGATAGGATCTCTCAAAAGGCTTGGAAGGCTGATATAGGTGGTCCGAGCCCAAGAGTCCCTTGGTTAGGAGAACAAGAGAGAAAGTATAATGATCAGAGAAGTATGGGTAAAGGAAATCTATTGGTTAAAAGACGTGTTGAGGGAAAAAGAAGTCTGGAGTTTTTAAGAGGGGGAATACAAGAAAACATCGAGACCACCAA
>NW_027160457.1:2020-2142 GCF_002600585.1 Cystoisospora suis
TGAATCTTCCTCAAGAAGGAGCCAGGAGGGCCCCGATACAAAGGAGTCGGACAGGGAATCCAAGAAGCCAAATAAGCTCGAAGGTTCTGGCCAGCAGAGGGAGGATAAGGGAACTGTACAAC
>NW_027160458.1:0-277 GCF_002600585.1 Cystoisospora suis
GACCCAGGTAGCGGGCAGGCTCTCGGACGTCTCCAACACGATCCGCCCACTCGGCCCGATACAGCAGCACGAAGAAGGGAGAGGCGCCAACCTGAAGGCGACAAGCAGGCACACCCAGACGCATGAGAGGAGCACACCCAGAGGTCAGGCGGAACGAGCAAAGGGCGGGGACTTACCCCAGCAGGTCCAAAACCACCAACTCGAAGACAACGAATCTCGTGGAACTGAGCTTGGACGATTTGCCGGCGACGTCGGGGATAGGGAGCCGTCGCCGAGA
>NW_027160459.1:0-4507 GCF_002600585.1 Cystoisospora suis
TCTATCTATCTATCCATCTATCTTTAATCTATCTATCTGTCTATCCATCTATCTATCTTTAATCTATCTATCTTTATCTATCTATCTCTTTTTTCGTATGATGTTGCGGTCCAGATTTCTATTTTCAATCTTAGTATGAAGTCTCTCTATGTTGGATCATTCTCTCTTTCTCTGCCAGATTGTACCTTTCCTCTATACATCATCAAGTATATTCTTCTCGTCCTACTTCTTCCTCTTCTTCGACATACCTGTTGAAGGAGGTCAGTTAGATTTTGCCATACAAGATCTCTATAAGTCTTGCGTACATCCGTCGACAGCCAATGCTCTGTCACTTTCTTTATAAGCCGATCCGAGAGGATGACTGTCGCGCGACTTTGGACATTTTGTGAAGAGAGAACATCTAGGGCTTCTCTTCTTGCTAAGGCTGAGAAACTCGTCCAGAGATAATGACTCTCCGCATCTTTCTGTAGAAGACACAGCAGACAGAGATACCTCTCACTCTCTATCTCTATCACTCTCCGGGGTGCGGCTTATATGGACGATGAAGGAGACAGGAAGATAGACTTCGTAGCGGGGTCTCCATCCATCGAAGAAATGAACATATAGCGTTCAGGTGAAGGAAAGGAAGAAGAGAGAAGAAGATAATGAAAGCTCGTACTGACTAGAAGAAGAAGAAGATCAGGATAGGAAAGAAAGATCTTACGTCAAAATCGTAGAAAGGTATGAGAGTATCGATATGTAGAGAGACAGGGAGATAGACATGAAAGACAACATAAGGCCAGAAATGCACTCAAGGAAAAACAAGCAGCAGCAGGAGGAAACCCCACGCATGCACAGGCAACGGCTCATCATCCACAGACATCCACACACACACACACACACACGCATAGATAGATCAAAGATAGACAAGCAAACCAATCATTAAGATAAAGAAAAAATCTTGAAGAACTACATGTACAGCGCGTTACCTACTGAGGGTTAAAAATGGAGTGAAAAAGTAATCTAGACCCCGCTATCTATCTATCTATCTATGTCAGATTTCTGTCGCCATCCACCTCAGCTCGTTTCTTTACTAGGGATTGATTGCACTCCATCAACCGTATCTAATCTCTCTCGTATACATACATGTATACATAAAAACATACACATATATATATATATATATATGACATACATATATATATATATCTATATACATATGTATTGTCACTGAAGTGAATGGCTGTACGTGCATGACCTCCGAGCCCCCCTGGCAACTTCCCGCTCTCAAGACACATGTAGTAGAGCCACGTGAACAAAGGGCGACCCACCCCTGGGTGTCTATACACCTCGATGTATGAGAAACATGTCTCATACCTCCTGCGAACAACGACCATGTCCCTGTCTAGGCGCCATACATGTCCCTTTCTCTATGTGTCTATACAGTTGGCTCATATAACCTCGTTTCGGTAGATTTATATGAATCTTTTGAAAAGAGAAACGGTGACGAAGAAGATGATGAAGACAGCCAGCCATTCAGACGCGACCATCGACTTATCTAGACAGGTAGACACATATATAGCTAAAAGATGTGCCTCTAAGAAGAGAAGAAGCGAAAAGAACCGAATTTGTGTGTTTGTCGACTGACCTTGAGTTTTTTAAGAAGTCTATCAAGAGGTTCTTTGCAATTGATCTTGATCGCTTCAACATTTTGGACCTCGAGCTCCCTCTGCCTCTCCACCAACACCTCCTGCAACTGCTGAGCTATCTGAAGGCGTTCCGTGACAGCAAGAAGGAAGAAAGGCAGAAGGTAGATCTATAAGAGAAGAAAGAGATCTATCTAACAGAAAAGATGAAGAAGAAAGAAGGAAGAAGGAAGGCCAGCGAAGAGTCAGAAAGGTGTCTAGAGAGAAACACACACTTAGCAGCACCTGTACATACACTGTGTGATCAACCAAATCGACTCGAACCATCCACATCCTCAAAAGAAAAACAAATTCGACACTATCTATCTATCTATCTTTAATCTATCTATCTATCATTCGCTATATAGATTCTTAACGATATATATATATATATGGAGTGTATCTCCATCCCGTCTAAACCTCCTTTCACACATAGCTTGTATGTAACATAGAAATGCCTATCACTTCTTCTCTCCTTTCTTCTTCTTCTTCCTACCTTCTTCCAAGGGGAAGTCTTTGCACAGTAGAGATCATTCATTTCGTCTAGAGCATCTTGGATTTTATTCTGCGAGGCCGCAGCAAAGATATCTTCATCCACAGGAAGACTCTGGACTCTGGGAAAAGAAGCAATCACCTCAGCTTTGTACGTACTCGACCACCTGTTCAAAACATCCTGGCGAAAAGAACAGAAAGCAAGAAGAAGACACAAAAAGTAAGAAAGAAAGAGAGAGGAAACAGAGGAAGAAGAAGAATAGATCATTTAGATGCATGGGTATGAGGAATACAAAGAGGATAAGGAGTAGAAGGTGGATACAGGTCAATGTAAGGGAAGGGTGGGAAGAGATACACTTGAAGAAACATGCATACACATCCGCAGTACAAAGACTGTAATGTCTATGATACACCAACAAGCAGAGAAGGAGACAAGAAGAGAAAAGAGGAGGTGTCACGAGCCCTGCTTATCTTTTCTTTGGGTGAAGTTGTAGTCGACTCTTTATCTGTCGAAGAAGTGAAACGTGCGATGCCGGGGTGTATGGACCTCTGTCTATAGAGGCGTAGGGGTATGAGACGTAGTTCATCTTTCTAGATTTCTATGTATAGGCCAACAGATGTTAGCTAGGCAAAGGGAGAAGAGAAAGAAAGTAGCGATCTCTCGAAATCGAGAAGACATCTAGAAAGACAGGAAGAGAGAAGGACACACAGCGAAACTGTAGAGATATACATGCACAGATACCTCCACATAGAGTTATCTATACAAAGAGATACGTATAGATACGTATACATGATGATACATCATACATACATACTTACAGAGTGTAGACAGATACCTCCTGTACCTAGTAGTGGGTGGCTTTCGAAAAGTGAGAAGACAGACACGCAGCACCTCTCAACTCTCTCTCCATATATCTATGAGTCTATACATCTCTCTCTATCTCTCTATCTATCTATATCTAGATATACAGCGTGGGACATCCAACATCCTATAGAGGGAAGGCAGGGTATCTCTGTAGCTCCGACTTTCACTCCTCTTTCTCTGCATTTCTACAGACACAGTATGTGTGGATGGATCTACACATGACAAGAAACCTTCGTCATGATCCCTCTGCATGAACGGCCTAGAGAAGAAGAAGAGAAGCGCCCCGACTTCGAAGGAGTCGAGCCTTGAAGAATGTAGAAAAGAAGGCATGAAGAATAAGAAGTAGCTGTTGAAGAAAGAAAGGAGGAGAGAATGAATGAAAGTTAATCATCAGCAAAAAGCCGAGAAAAAAAGGGGCTAAAGAACGATAGACAAAGCTGAAAGAATGACAAAGAAGAAGACAAAGAGAGGGAGAACAACAACAAGAAGAAGAGAGAGACTTACAGAAGCCACTTCAGTGCACTTTTCCTCCCACTGCTGTATGGCCTGTTGCTCTAGCCTTTTCAATTCCGTTGAGAGTCTCTGCTCGAAGGTCGTATAAATCTGTCGAACACCCCGCACATCCTCCACGCGCTGCTCGAAGATCTCCCAAGCTAGTCAAACATACACCACACATAGAGAGATCTAAAGTAGATTGGAGATAGATAGATTGAGGAAGATAGATAGATTAAAGATAGATAGATTAAAGATAGAATTTTGATTGATATCGTACCTGCGGCCTTCCATTCGAAGATGAGAGCCTTGAACTGCTCGAGAGGTCTGAAGAGTTCGAGGGGGTGTTGCTTCAGCTGATCCGCGAAGTAGAGAATACTCGCCTCTTCGGCTCTCTGCATCTCTGCTGTGATCTTCTTCTAGTTTGGAAAGGAGAGAGAGAAAGATGGCGAGAGGAAGACAGAGGAAGAGACAGAAGAAAAGAAAGAAGAAGAGAAGGGAAGGATGAAAGAGCAGCAGCGCGGTGATAAGATATCTATCCATCTATCTTCTTCACGAGAACAATACAAACAGCTGGGGAAAGGCTCGAGATCTACGAGAGAGCTAGCTAGGCTAGAAGAGAGAAAGAAAGAGCTGGGAATGGAAAGAAATCCAAGAAAAGAAAGAAAGGACTGTGAATACCCAAACAATAGACCTACGTCACCGTTCCTCTCCAGGGGTGGGTAGTGAAGGATGTCGTAGACAATACACTTCACACTCTTAGACATCGCTTTCTTTCTTTCTTTCTTGCCTTCGACTCCAATATGATAGGGAAGGGTGTCTCTTTTCCTCTACACTTTTATCTTCCCCTGTCTAGTTATTCTTCCTATCTTAGGTGCAGCAAGGTCAAGCCAAGTTGAACTGACCAGTAGGGCAGATACATGCAAAGCTATTCGATAGACAGGCTCGAGATAGATCGAGTGTGGAGAGATAGGGACAGATAGGTAGTTAGATA
>NW_027160459.1:4562-4704 GCF_002600585.1 Cystoisospora suis
AGATAAAGATAGATAGATAGACTCCGGCTCGGGGAGAAGCAAAGTCACACGTCAATCCTTCCTTTAGCCATTGAAGAGAGTCAAAGGAAATTTCTACATGCATGACGATCGACGACCCATTTTATCCCCTAGCAACAAAACA
>NW_027160460.1:0-21184 GCF_002600585.1 Cystoisospora suis
TTCAGTGTGTGCGTGTGTCTGACCGTGGAAAGTGTTCACCCGTGGGAACGAATAGGAGCCCTGAAGCCGTTATCGCAGGTCGTGGCATCGGCGAACCGTGCAAGGTGCCGACGGTTGTCACACAGGCATCTCACGTAACAGCACCCCTCTGCAACGGGCCCTTTCCTTATCTCACCTTTCGATGAAAAGAAAAATTCCTCTAGGCGACTCGTCAACTCTGTACGGGGAGTTGATCAGCAAGCCGCGTAAAGGCCTGCTCGTCGACAACCCAGTTGACCCGCCCTTCATGCTGATGGTTGTGAGGGCGACGCAGTGCTGTGCACCTTTGTGTGGTATAGGGGCAGTGTTGTTTCTTGTGCTATGCAAGTGTCGTAGTGCTTTTATCGTCGCTGCCCAGCCCTGTGCGATGAACAGAAGAATGTGACAACGTCTCTCCCGCTGTGAAACCTTGTTGCGCAACAACGCTTCCGCGGACGCCTGTTCTGTGTCCAGCTGGGGCAGGCCTACCAAGGAAACCTCCACAATGCGTGCCGAAAAAGCCTGATAGAAAGCTGAGTGCGGGAATTTTAACAACCGGTCAGGGGAGGTTGCTGACAGCAGTTGTAGACTCGTCTGCTATCCCATCATCGGTCGAGGGTGTGGGTGTCACGGCCTTAGTGATTCCGCACTAAATACCGGGGCGCATGCAATGCGGACAGAGGAAAGCGGCAACCCACGGACTGAAAAGAACGCTGGTTGCTGACATCCTAGGATCGAGAAGACGCTTACACGGAGCAAAAGAAGTCACCTCGCACAGTCCCTCGTGGCCGATTTGTGAGCGAAGGGATGAGGTGGATGGTTCGGGTGCATCCCGGTTCGATTTAGGAGGCGGTACAGGCAAACCAGTTGTGACCGCAGTAAGGAAAGCTTCGGAGTAGCGTGCACTGGGGCGATGGCGCGGAACAGGGCAAACAACCAAGAATTGAAGAACATGATCTGGGATGCTCTGCAGTCTCGAGGGGTGGTGAGCGATCTGAGAGCAAAGCTTCGTGCGGAGGTGTACCACGCTATAGAGGACAAGGTAGGTCGCAGAAGGAGGATGTCGAATGATCATGGCCTTTATGAAGATCACTTAGGTCCGGCTGTTTATACCAGGGCGCAGACAAGCTCAGATTCAGTGACTACTCTCTCTTTTCTCCAGCCAGCATAACGCTGTGTGCTGCCTGACCAGCGTTGTCTGGCCACGGTATATCTTTCTTCAAGAGAAAGAATTCGCGTTTCTCTTACCCTGTGTGAGAGAAAAGATCTCTTTGTCGGCCCGCTCTAAAGCAAGCGCGACAGTCTCATCACTCGGTGTACTTCTTACGCTGCAACTTGCGTTCCTGCAGAACGAGTCGCTGTCGCCCTCGCCCAAGTTGAATATCCTTGTCAATGAACTGATACGAGAGTACCTGGTTTTCAACCGTTATCACAACACGCTTAGTGTCTTCCTGAGCGAAACGGGGCTCGATGGAACGGTAGCACTAGCGAAGGACATCATGGCCCAAGCGGTGGAAGTGGTCCGCGAACCAGACGACACCATGTGAGGTGCCACTGTCCCTGCGAACTTGATCACTTCGCAAGCAGTTTGAGCTGCACAGAGGGCGGAGGTTGGTAGGTCTCTTGTGTGACTTTCCGGAAAAAACGCCTTCCTGTTTGGGGATAGCACAGCGACAAAATCACGCCTACGCGACGTAGACTCGGGTACTCACGGTGTCTTCAGTTTAGCCTGGAAAGCCTGACGTTTGGCTGCCTGCTAGACACACAACACGCTGAGTCTGGCGCCGCTAAACCGAAGCTGAGCAATCTTCCACTGAGTGCCTGAAAGGCCGACAACAAGTGAACGGTACCTGGGGGCAGCTCTGCTGAAAGGTGCCAGGTCTGGACGGCACTAGGAGACGCGGTAAAAATTTTCTTCTGTATTTGTAGACCCCTTCTTTACCGGCTTGCCGGACCCAGACAAGATGCCGGAGAGCAGTACCAGTCACGCCCTGCAGAGCGATGTAGCTGGCGGCTGCCGCATCAACGGGAGTAACCACCAAAACTTTTTTTTCAAGAGGACGAAAAAGAGGCGGCTGCCCAGTTTAGACTTGTGGGTGTGGAGCGGGCGAGCGCTCCCAGCAGTCCAGGTTGTCTTCTTAGAACAGCTTCACTGATTACTTCTCACATAACAGCGCCTCTAGGCTTATCGACTTCATCAAGTTTCCCCAGAGTTTTCGGGGGACTAACAACTAATGTTCTTTTCTCTGGGCATCGCGAAGGACTTTTCGCTGCACCAGTACAGACAATTTGCTTGCAAGCTTTTCGTCTGCTTCACAAGTGGAAAAATGTACAACTGCAATTTCAAAGACCTGCGTGTTTGGGCATGTCACTGGCGGGACGTGACGAGAGCCAGGCCAACGGGCTCGTATCCCACAGGCACAACACGATAAGAACCCGCTAGAGCTTCAGGACCCGGCATTGAAACCGCTGTCTTCCCACGGCCGTCTGACGACAAATTCGATATCCCTACAGCACTATGAAAAACAGTACGAACACCTTCGGGCTCCGCTCTTCAGATGTAGGCCTCCATAAAGTACGATGCCGGGCAAAGATCACCCAGATTCTTAGGCCGCGCATATGCTGACTCCAACTTGTTTTCATCGAGGAAGTGGTGTTGCCCACGTTTCACTCTGCCTCCTCTCCGGTTCCTTTTCATTCATCGGGAAGTTGCGTTTCCCCTCGGAACCCACGAAAGTTGCAGGCATCTGTTTCCCTTTCTCCGACACTACATGGAAATCAATTCTTTCGTTGCCCCTGTAAGGGGTTTAGTAGCCGAAGCTTCTGCTTCGTCCCGAAACGCAGAGGGCACAGTACCAACAGGCACATGCACAGCCTCATTGCTAGGAAGTCCCCGTGCAGTTCTGTCTTCCAGAAGTATCCCTGAAAAATGTCTTTCATGAGCGCCAGCAATCACGTTTCCCGCATAAGGACGTTCCTCGGTACTCGGGGTGGTGCCACGCTCCTCGTTCCTTTTGGACGGAATCTCCCCTGACGTCCGCAGTGACTTCGGGGGACCGGCTCCTTCAGATGCACCTGTCAACGCGTATCCACTGCCTGTTCCGAGCTTCGCACTTGCGCCGTTATCTGGTCCATTCTCACTAGTAGGGGCGAGCGATACTTTTGTCCCGGTGCGTGTAAAAGATTCATCAAGGGGTGAGGTGGTGCGTTCTGAGACTTGCTGCGCCGAAAAAGATGGGCTGCCCTCGGGGCCTTGCCCGACGCCAGAAGCCACTTGTACCGCCCCATAGACAGGAGCCCCGGGAGCCTCTTTGTGTCCCAGCAGTAACAAGCCTGGTCCGGGATACTTGCGAGATTCAAGAATTTCCGCGCCAGCGAGCTCTTCTGTTTCGAACCCTCTGAACAGACGCTTCAAATCCTCGATAGACAGTCGCCCTCGTTGCTTATCCTCGTCGAAGGAATCTGTTTTTGCACTGACGGTCAAGCACTGACTGTCAACGTTATCTATCTCTGCGCCAGATTCGCAAACGCCGCGTGCCATCCAGCCTTTAAACTCCTTAATTTCCTCGAGACGCTCTTCCACGGTTCTTACGCACACAAACCGAATGACCTCCACGGGCTTGTCCTGAAAGCAAGGTAAGAAAAAGCCTCACATTCCCGCAGTAGTCGTCGTGGGGCCCCCTGGGTTCCTTGAGTGAGCACCGCAAGCACGGTGTATACCGTGAGGACCCTTCAGCTTTGTACTCATGAAACCACGGCTGAGAACGTTATCGACCTTCCGGCAGACCCTGTGTGTGGTGATGCAGTAAAAAATCTGCTACGTCCGCACTTCGCAAGAAGCCTCTCACCAACGAACCAAACTCTAGTAGAATCCTAAGCAAACTCGCAGTTATCCTTCAGAGAAAACTCTTCAGAATGGTCCCGCGGCAGCGATGCTCTCATGTGCGTAAAGGCACCGGAAGAAGTGACCGAAAACACTGAGTCTCCCACCGTGGAAGGAGACCGAGCTGAAGCTGCAACTCAAGCTACAGAGGTGTTTACCTGTCCGAATCTCCAGATACGCTTCATGGCTTGGTTCTCCACCTGCGGATTCCACCATCCGTCCATCAGATAACATCTCGATGCTCTGGTCAGGTTCAAGCCTACGTTACCCGCTTTAAGCGAGCACAGAAGGATGCGACCTTCAGAGTCCTTGTCTTCCTTCATTTCCTTTGTTCTCCCCTGTCTCCTCTCGAGCTTGCGTTTCTTCACAGCCGTCTCACCGCCTTCATCCAGGCTTTCTTGCAAATCTCGAAAAACACCAACAATTGGTCCACCGTCCGACAGAGTTCCC
Organism: Cystoisospora suis; assembly: GCF_002600585.1. Lineage (NCBI taxonomy): Eukaryota > Apicomplexa > Conoidasida > Eucoccidiorida > Sarcocystidae > Cystoisospora > Cystoisospora suis. Next base: position 4,352 of record NW_027160460.1, read on the forward strand.
TTTCCTCCCTCCGTCCAGGACCCTGACGACTTCTTGTTAGTGAACCAAGCAAGCACATCCTGTCTCTGCTTGCTCGTCATGCTGCCATCGAGTCTACGGTATGGCAAGTGAACGACCTCTGCATGTGCTGTTCCTCCTCCGCCTGCCTCCAGTTCTAAGGCTCTTCTAGCGTGTTCCCTCGCTCTTCTCTGGAGGCTCTCATACTCTGCGAAAGCTTCTTCAATAGTATCAAGCATCGACGTCCACTGCGAAAAAATCACGCAACTTCTGCCTTGTCGCATGTCCTCCGAAACCAGGGCAAGGGCAATCTTTAACTTGGTGCTAAAGAAGAAGCCGTTTTCAGTGCCGCAATTTTCTTTTCCCTCTAGATCCCCATCTCCGCCGTCTTTCTTTGTCTCCGCGTCGTGGTCTGCTTGGCGCTTTTGCTGGGTGCTCTCAAGCCGGCCGCCAACACCACTGGAAATAGGGACCAAAGAAGGCGGGGGAAGAAGTTTGACGTGCTGAGGCTGAAAGGGAACTCGACAAATGGGGCATTCGTTCCGCCTACGACGGAGGAGGCTCAACGCACACGTATGACAGAGCGTGTGGCAGCAAGTGACGAGCAGCACTGGTTCCGCAGGGAAATCTAAACAAATCGGGCAGTCTTCAATGCGACCGTCACGGACATCTTGGACCACGTTGTTGACGAAGAGAGATGATGGCTGCACGATACAGAAAGAAAACGGCACGGAATACTCTCAAAAAAGAAAACAGCCTATGGGCACGAAGCGTGCACTTTTAACCACAAGTAACGTATATACGACACTAACATGCACCTATCTCTTTGTCCGCCATTACTTCCTCCGTAAAAGTACAGACAGGTTGAAAAATTGAGAGATGCTGATAACCAGGGAAGAAACGAACAGGGAGAATAACGCGACGCATACCCAAGGGAACGACACACCGGCAGATACAAGCCTAATAGAAAGCTGGATAACCTGTCTTTTCCTCCCGGAGAGCATACGTGAAGAAGGCGAATGCGAACACCCACGACAGCACAAAAAGGCCGTGACGATGCAGCGTCCCTGGCTATTCTGATGTCCCGACAACAGCTCTCGACTCGACGAAGGAGCGCTGACCTACAGTAAGAGCCGGCATAAATCCAGGAGATGTCCACGAACGCACGAGGGCTGCTGTGCTCCTGCTACTGTGTGAGCCTCCTCGACCGCGTGGAGCTCAAAACAATACCGAGGCACAGATGCAGCAGAAACGTAAGCCACTCGCCTGTGGTTCCGTCCCCTTCGCCCTTTCTTTCGAGAAAAGAGAAGCAAGGAGTTTATCAAACTCCGTCAAATCCCCCGACAGGAGTTTCCTTTGCAAGTCTCCGCCGCGTGCCGTGACGAGAGAAGGATGACAACACAGCTGTCGCAAACGGAGAAGAAGCAGCAACACATGGGAGTAGTTTGTCATCACGACTCCTGCTGTTAGAAGACGTTCAAACTCCTCCCTGCTCCGTGTGAAGAAGGCCTGGACAAATGGAGAAGCGAAACGCAAGAGCGAATGGGGAGTTGACTGGAACCAGGATTCGCCACTGAACGGTACCACGATACCAGTAGCTGCAGCTAGAAACGTGGTACTAAACAAGACCACGGCTTCACGGGAGATCCCCCCCGGTGCAGAGCCACTCCGTGAGGAGCAAGTAAGAGTTAGCTTGCGGCTTCGCAAAAACGAAGTTGATTATCTTCCAGACAACGCAACCAGCGAAAAGAAAGGGCCTTGAAAGAGACGACAGATCTCGGAAAAAGCGCAGACAACAAGAGAACCATGCATGAATCGATTGACTGTGTCCACAGAGAACTCCTTCGCGCCGCGGAAAGTGGATTATTTGTGAACTTGTCTTGCCATCAGAGAACTGGAGTTGCTAGGTCGCGTGAACACCAATCGAGCACTGCACGAAAGAAATTTGTAGCTTCGACATACTCTTGCAGAAGTCCTCTGGGCGACCCACTAGTGGCCCAGAACCGACAAGCTCCAACTGCACGGTTTCCCGGGGGCGGCGGCGAATCAGCATTGTGGGCCTGTCTTTGGCCGTGGCCCGAGACCCCCGTAAGTCCCAACAGCCTCGCCTCCACCCGGACTGCTTCTCACCATATAAAGTTCCCGTTCGAAAGGGGTTAAGCAGATATTAAAGCAGTGAAGCGTGATGGGCGGCAACGGCAGGATGGGCTTGCCATCAACGCCGCGAGAATTTGCATGTCTCCTCAGCATGAGAGGCAACAAGACACCCCGTACCGCCCCGATCGCCGCCGCTGTTTGACCTGCAGAAAGGCCAGAACACGGAATCCTTCTCTTTAGCAATTCCTCTCAATCGGAAAATTGAAATACATCCTTGTCTCCGCCGACAACGCAAAAAAAGGCTCGGTGAGCCTCCTGGTCTTCAGGTTAGTCAAGAACCGGCAGAAATCAGCAAGAAGCTTGCATGGACCCCTTAGGCGAGACCCGCAGCGCCGAGATTTGAATTTTCATCTACAGCCGAGTCGCGAGCTGCTCACGACTCCAATGCCGGCCATCCTCTTGTCCAGGTTGCTGACGGAACCTGGCAGCAAAATGTTATGCACGCGTTCCCGGTGCAGGCGCATGCCAAAAAGTAGCAGCCGCGCCGAACTACGCCAAAGGCTACCGTCGTACACAATCAACGTAACACTCCGTACCCGAAAGTATTGACGGAGAGTGTACACATACTACGCGCGTTGTTGCTTTTTCCTCGGATGCGGCAGTACGCCACTCAAGGACAACTGTCTAGTCCACCGCCCGGAGGGCCCTTGCCTCAGACTGTCCCTTCAATCGCGTGATGGTGGGAACGCACCTCGCTCCATAGGTTGTGCCACGTTAGCATTCCACCAGGCAGTGGTGCCGGCAGGAAGGAGCTTGAGGAACTTTGCGAGGGCGAAAGCGTCGCTAACATCGTTCTGCAGGGGTGTCCCTGTCAGCATCCACCTGCGACGGACAAAGCATAAGACAGTCGATCAAGAGCGCGATGCTGCCTCGTTTTGTCCGCTNNAATGCAGGACGCGCCCTTTCCCTAAACCCTAAACCCTTTTCGTCGTGTCTTCGGCCGATTTTCATCAGTGTTGGCACAAGACAAGCTACCGCATCTCATGGGTGCCTTCACCCGGTTAGCCGAACACACTTCACTGACACCTTCTGAAACGCCGGGAGGCATCGTTCATCAACTGCGATCCTGCTGACCGTCCTGTTACTCTTTCTAAGCTATCATCTGAATTTCCGCCACCCCAGACCTTCCTCTAGAGAGATGGCCATCACCAAGCCATCAGAGTGAATGAGAAGACGCATCTGAAGCACAGTCGGAATCCGAAGTTGTCCAGATGTACAGGTCCCGGTGATGTAACTGCATCAACGTTCTAGCCACTCCAACTCAAGAATTTCCAGGCTTCTTAAAGGAATGAAGGACGGCAGACTATTTTCCCACGCGTGTAAATAGCGGCCTCCAGCGAACGAATGCAACCACATGACGCTCTACTGTCGGAGACGGCAGGCCTCACCGCCTCTCGCCATGGAGAGCACAGGCGGCCTGGCACTGACTGGACTGGACACTTTTAATGAGGTGTCCTTCATCCAGGACTATCCGATAAAAAAAAATGGCGTGAAGAGGCGAAACTGCTGCGGAGAGTGTATCCCCCGCGCCTTTTTCCCTCTCACGCATTGTAGTCGAGGTGCCAATTATGGGAGCACCTTCTCTCGAGAAAGTCACCGCAGTTTTCTTTTGCCCTTGGCCAAAATCTGGATTTCCATTCGCGCCCAACTTGGCTGCACGGAAATCGCTTGCTAGAGTCTGATATGTGGTGAGAACGATGGTGTGTGAGGCAAGGAAAGCCAGATCTTTTGTTCTCGAAGTGCCGTAGTATTCGTACACAGACACCGCGCCAGGATGAAAGTGAGCTGTTATCTCGTCTCTCCACTGAGAAAGCAACGACAGGGGTACCACGATGAGGGTACCGCCGGGATAGAACCCCTCTCCATCAGGCTTCAAGTGAGATGAAATGGCCTCAGGAAGAGGGGGTGGAAAGAAAACCGCCTTCTCCTCAGTTTCGTTTGGAGAACAAGACGAAGTGTCGTAGCTCCTGTCATCTCCTTTCTTTGATTTATTCTCCGCTTGCTTGCCCCATCTGAGAATACCCTCTCCCACGTCTTCTCCTCCGCCACTTCCCCCGACTCCCACAATCCCTGATGGGCTGTCTTCTAAGCAGGCCTTGGCAGGCAATAAATCCGACGAGACAAGAGAAAGCAGTTGGACAGTCTTTCCTAGACCCATTGCATCACCCAATATGCCTCCTTTGATGACCCGAGCTGCCGTCGGCCACGAAACTGAAAAGGCACAGGCCTCGAAATTACAAAAAAGCCACTTCCCGACATTCCCTGTCAGAACAGCTTCTGACTTTCTCGGCCCTTCCTCGACGGCTCCCCTCGCTTGCCTCTCTCCGGACGAGGTAGTGGAAGATGACGAATGAAAGGAGGGGAGAGACGGGAACTCTACGCAGAACCACGATGGTGGTAAATATTGAAGCTGCTCTGCGGGAGATACACCGACACACTGTTGCTTAGAGACCTTGCAGTCTGCTTCTCTTGATAGCATCCACGCCAGTCCCTCCTCTTGATAGGGTCTCAACTTCGTGCGGAAGACCAGCGGATGTGGTGTCATACGAGCGGGAGGCCCATGGTTCTTCCACCCCGAACGGGCAGCTACATTGGAAGCAACATCTTGGCCTGTTGGAACGGCGCGTGCTCTGCCGTGGGGCATTGACGGAGTATCAGGAAATTCCCCAGCGTCGGTTTCCGTCCCCAACACCAGATCATTGAGGCGATTCATGGCGTCCACAGATTCATCATCGTCGCTTCCTTCCTCATCTCCGTCCCTCTCTTCATCTTCATTAACCGTCGTGTCTCTCGCTTCTCTCTTGTCTTTTTCGGTACCCTGCTTTTTATCATGTTTCTGCTCCAGAAACCGACCCACTTCTTTGCAATTTCTATACTGTAGCAGCTGGTTGTCCTCTGCTCTACGCTCTGCGCCTGTAACTCTTCTCATACACTGCCCCTCATTAGAAAGCAGTGTGTCAGGTAGGGTAAACGGAACTTCCTCCACACGATGAGCCTTCATGGCTTTAGCGTCCCACATCCTCTCTTCGAGAGAAGCTGAAGAGAAATTGCGGCGATCTGGGCCCTGGGGACAGTCCTGACGGCTACGTAGGCGTACCCCCACCGCAGAAAACAGTGCTTGAAGAGCGCTGCTACACTGGCTCCCTAAGTCTAGGTGAACCCTGTCCGCAACAGATCAAACACAAAACCTTACCAGTTCATATTCATGAGTGCGTGTGCGAGTGGAGCGTGTGTTTTCGAATGTGCGTCAGCTCACTGCAGCTGCAGTGTGTTTCCGAACAAAAAAGTTTCAGGAGTCCATATTTAGGCGTCCGGTGTTGAACGCACAATGAGATGAGGAAGACTTCGCCATGTGTAAGCGTGCCTTGCTGAGGAAACTTACTGCCCCGAAGTCAAGCAGGAATAAGGAATCTTGGTTATACCTGTCTAAAATACCCCCTCGAGTGAACCTGAGAATCTGAACGGGGAAAAAGCCGCTGCCTCTACAAATAATCGTCTGAGGCGCACCGTTCTTGAGACTAAAACGCTGAGCCCACGGGTAAAGCCTCTCGCAATTGAAAACAATGGGGGCACGTGCGAACGAGTAAGTATCCAAACCGACCTGTTTTTGACAGATTCAAGTCGAAATAGATTCGACGTCAGAAAGACGTGCACTGCGATGTTTACAGAAGAGCCTACACGTAGCGGAAAAGCGGGAGGTGCACCCGGCACCCAGGCAATTTGAACCTAGAAAACGCGTACGCACATAACGGAAGTGATGGGGACCGAGCAACATTTCCTGTTCTGGGAAGCCGGGTGCAGTCGGAAGCGCAGCCACATGGTGGAAGCAGGGTTGCAGAATGCCAACAGAAGCGTGCCCGAGTACCTCCGCGCGTAAAACGCAGACCCAGAAACCCCGCAATCAACTACCGGTACTCACGAAAGATGAGAGGTGGCGACAAGAGGGTATTCTATGAGAGGCAAACTGAACAAAGCAGATAAGCAAACAAAAGCTGAGAACAGGCGACGGCAGCAAGAAGGGATCGACAATGCGACAAAAGCTGACAGAGGTGGAGGGCGAGACGAAGCTCGACAGGAGAACTCGGCTTCTTGGGTCGAGTCACAGACAGCAAGTCCTGCACAGCAACACTCTTTGGGCCCGACCTGATGCCGAGAAACAAAGCTCCAGTACGATACAAACGGCGGACACTCTGCGGCGTAGCACCCCTGCAGCATTATCGAAAAAGTCCATGGCTGTCTCGGAGTACCAAGTCATCTGCGTAAGGGAAGGCGAGCCGGGTGGTGAGGACGTCGTAACATGTAAGAGCCATAGTCTTACTTCAATGACCCCTAGAATCAAGAGAAAAAGCAATTCTTTGCTGAGCGTCCTCTGTACGCGTCCGGCTTCCCTCTCTCCTAGGAGGAGCCGAAGTGTGCAGTTGGAATCCGAGATACTGTCAAGTAGGGCTAGCACAGGTGGCAGGCCCCTACCAGAAGCAGTGGCTGTGGCCCCTTTCTTGACACAGACGCGCGAGGGGTTAGTGGGCTCAAGAAGCTCAGCCACCTCTCTCCGAAGCTCTGAGTTGTGAGGATCAACGCGGAAAAGTTTCGAGGCAGCCTTCCGGGAGCCAAAGAAAGAAGAGCCGGAAGCCAGCTGGACACGAATGTCTCCCACGAAAGCCATATTGAGCTGACAAAGAAAAAAAAGGAGAACTGCTGGCAAACACAGTTGACTGCATCAAGACCCGTACACAGGAGCGACAGTCAGATCCCAAGCTTCAACTGCATCACACAGGCCACTCCGCGTCTGCAACTTGTGCCAATCCACACACAGCTGTCCCCGGCTGCGGCTGTGCAGACTAACAAACGGTGAAAAGGTCAGTCCGAAGAGGGGACTTCGTAGGAAAGCGTTGCCGGCCCGGTGTCCTACATCCTTTGAAATATATACACGAGCGACTAGCGGCCAATCGCGTCTTACGCTATGCTGGAAGCCCAGAACGCGGCCTGTTACCACCACAGCTATAGCTAAACTCACGAACCTTTTCCACCGGTTGCCAAATATAGCAAATGCAGGGCAACAGTTCATACTCTTCAGCGAGGTCCAGGCATGCCCGGGCATTCAACAGGAATGAGCAAGAGTTCCAAGGAACTCCTGACGTGAGGCACATTACACATCGCTTCAGCTTTCCTGCGACAACAGTAGTTAGATGAATTAAAGGCATCATTGAAAGGATATACCCTCCGCACTTCTCTTTCTTTGAAACAGAAGTTCACCGATGTAAAGATACCCCCGTGACGGCCTTTTCAGTGTTGTTCCGTCCCGTCACAGGCGCTAGCGAAAGAATCCGCAGAGAAGAGCAGAAGTGCAACGACCACATACAGAGTCCAGGTACCATCAAGCTGGACTCTTGTAAGAGATCCTATCAGACCCGGCTGGCACACAGGAACCCTACACAAGGAGAAAGCATATAGATGCGACAGCACTCGGCAAACAGGTTTCCAGAAGGCGGTCAACACTCTAGTTCGTCAGCCCACTCTGGCGGCTGCATAATGAAATGGAACAAGAAGCACTATCAGCATCTTCCCGTCATTGCCTCACAGGGGAAAGCCAGGAGACAGAAACCCCCTCGAAAAACTGTTACAACTTACGGCCCGGTCAGGTTTCACAAAGGCAGCGGTGACAATGGTGGCTTCCAGGGTAACCAACCCTAAGTATGGTTTCCAATTTGCTCCTACATCACCTGAGCTCAGCTGGGCTTTCCCTTTCTCAATAATTGCTCTCCTCCAGCTATACTTCTCCCGCAACACACGCAGAACCTTCCCTGTTTCACTTTGTACCGGGCGCCTTCCGTCCTTTCTCCCTCCAGCCCGGGAATCTTTGATAGTGTCACCTTCCACACTGTCTTTTTTCATTGGTGCGAACCTGCTCGCCTCTTGGGTCGTGGCGTACGTAGCTACCGCCTGCAATGCTTCACTGTTGGGACGTCGTTTTGCTGAAATGGTTGAAGACGCCAAATCTTTCCCCTTTCCATCCGGTTCCTCTTCGCCCCGAGCTCCCTCAGAGGTATGGAGAGCCCCTGCACCCGCGGCAGGAGCGGAAACCTCAATGCACCGGCTTCGTGTCCGGCAAGATAGCGGAGGGCTGCAACCCGAGACGACAGCGTCCCCACAATGAACAGGAGGTGGAGACCGTTTTGACAAGTTGGCTGAAGCGTCCGACGAAGCGGTGCAAGACACAAGAGGACAGGGGGAGACTGAAGCAGAAGAAGGTGAACATGATCTCCGACGTTGCTTCTCTGGACCGGGACTGCCACAGTCGCTTGTGTCCTCAAGGCATATAGGAGCGTCGGGACTGGAGGAGGGTAGGACATTAACTGGGGCAGTGTTCCTGCCTAGGCACGTCCGACCCTGCTCTCCCACCGGCTCCGATGACGACAGACGAGACGGCAAACTTAGAGGTGAAGCGGAAGACTGCCGAGTCAGTCGGCCTCTGCCTGGGGGTTTCTTCAGTGTACGGAAACCAGCAACAGGGCAGGAAGAAGACGTTCGGTGATCAGGCGCAGCAGAACCGGATGGCTGAGGAGAGGCACCCTGAAGAGAGCTCTGCGTGAAGAAAAGGTCAACAGCATCATTAGCGTTCCATCTGGCACGTTGAAGGAGACTTACGGCCAGGGTGGTAGAACACGAAATCAGGCGACACACCTGGGACACCATAGCACGCTGTGGCCGGGGCAGCCGATGAGGGACGGGCGCGTGTGAATCCATCTGGAGGCGGAAGCGTACCGTTGCTTACCCTCTCGCGTAAGCGACGACGGACCGATGTTGAGTAGACACAGCGACATGCGGGCGTGCACACGGGCGTAGGTGAAAAGCGAAGAGTGAAGAAGTAAACCGCAAGACGATGCAGCCGTAAAAGCCCCGGAATAACCATGGTACACCGGGGGGGACAAACAAACGGCGGCAAAGCGGAACACCAAAGCCAGCAGGGCAACAATCGTGGGCACTGTCGCCACAGGTAAAAATGGGTAACCTGCCGTTAGTAGGCGATTAAAAGACCGGAGAGCAGAACCTAGAAAAACAAGCTCCGGCCGTAACAGAGAAATGGCTCGACCCCGCCGCCGCTCTGGAGACAAAAGACCCCGCAAGAGTAATGAAACGGGCATCCAAGAAAAGCTCGGACAAGTCATACCGCGTCTAGCGCGGCTGCAGAACCACGCTTCCGGAAAACACAGACTCCAAGCAGCTACCTCATTCATCGAGTGGCGCTGAACAGTTTGACCGTGCGTCGGCCTGAGCTCCTTTTCCTCTTGCATAGATTGCCGTAACATCAGAAAGCCCTCGCCGCGTTGAAACCAGGGAAGGCAGGCACACGAGACGAAGACGCAGGCTGCCCGCTCGGTGCCCGAGTGCCGTTGGCCGCCGAGGTGACACAGAAAGCGACAAGGCGCCCGCAACCTCGCAAAGAGGGGAAAGTGGAAGACGGGAGCAAGGTGCCAATGCCACGCGTTCATGGCTCCCCGACAGCTGCAAAGTATCGCGGGGCAACAGACGCCCACAGTGGCGCGCCCAGGGTAAGCAAGAAAAGAAGAAAATAGGAGAACCACGTAAGCGACAGCGAGGTATTCTGGTGTACGAGAGGAACGACGTGGTGCGAAGGACCAAGCAGAAAAATTAGCCGAGCTTCTGACGTTCACCTCTGGGAGCTGGGAGAAACTGCGATCCCCCGGCTACCGCTTGGGACAATCGCCCCCATTACTTCTACCCCCTCTGCATGCCACGGAGAACGCTTCTGCACCGATTGTTCCGGGCGGGTTGGCCCGTGGCTCCTGTAGCAGCCCGTGACCTGTTTCACTGCATCGACCAACCACAGCGACTCCTGTTCATGGCACCTTGCCACGTGTGTGGGAAGCTAATACTTCCTGGAGCCCCCATTCCACTGTTGAGTGGCTCTTCCACCTGTGTCCTGGGACGGGTAGCAGAGGACCGGTTAAAGTACCAGAGCCGTATGTATGCTATCCCAAGGTTACACGGCATTGTGCTCAGCTGACGAATCAGCTGAGTACCCCATATCTGTGAACTTGCTGCTTCGTTGTTGGATTACGAGACTTCGTCCTACAGGACATCCCGGGACTCTCCAACTTCACATTGGTAACATTGCCGGACACTGGACTTTTTCCGGCTGTCTTCCGAAGTTGTGAAACTGTCTTCGGCGCCAGTTGGCAAACACTTGTCATGTCAGCAGCATCCTACCACAGGCGGTCGTGAGACAGAGACCGGACAAAATGCCCCCGAGTTCTTATCTCCGCTACCTCGTCGAGAATGTTGAGGAAGACATCGAGGTAAGTGTGTGGGTGACCAGTCAAAGCTGCTTGTTTGCTTTGAATTTGGGACCGCTAGCTCGCGTGCAGTTTCAAACAGAGCATCCTCTGTTATCATGTGTAACTCTGGAGTTCTCCGCCTTCCTGCGTCTTGCGTGTGGACCCGCAGGAGTGGTGCAGCTTAGAGTACGAACACATCTGCCAAGCCGTAGGCGCAAATAAGGTCATTTTCACCAATGTCTTAGACTCGTAAGCTCCTGAACACCTCCGCCTAGCGACGGAAGAGGTGACCTGAGTGAAGGTGGGGCGACTGGAGTTAAGCTTTTTGCTTCGGCTGCTTAAGGACGGGTAGTTAGATAGAGCTGTCGGTGTTGCCAGTGGCTATGGCGGTCCGTAGCAGTGCTCTGGAGGAATGTGGTCTGTGAGACGGACACGGTGTTATATGTGGACCTCTCCGCACCTAATGCGTTAAGAGAAGTCGCAGGGCGGCATTCCGTGTTTGCTGGTTGGTTATTGCTGTGTCAGCGACCTCGCATCTATTCGCAAGAGGTACAATCCGAAAGTTTTCTCGGGTAAGCGGGCAATAGCGTGTTAGCTTTCACCGTCATACCAGGTCCGGCCTAATGGGGTCTCCTACCCGCATAGGAAGCAGGCACTTTCTGTCCCCGGCACCTCTGCTTCTCTATGCAGCGTCTATTGGGAGCCTGAGAGAAGAGTTCGACTTGGGCACTGCGGTTCTGCTCGATGTAAGTGAGACGCATTGTCTTGTCACTGTTACGTGCTTGGCTCAACTCGAAGTATCCCGTGGTCCGGAGGTCAGGGCTCTCATGTATGCTCTGGAGACGGCTTGTTGGACTACTTCCCACAAGAAAGTGATCGGGAACCAGCGCAGGGGGACTATACAACAGAGGTTCCACGAGGTGATCGTTCCACGTACGCAGTTCGGTTGCAGCTGCTTCGGCGAGGCTGATTGTGTTGGTGGCTACGGCGTTGAGCTGGGTATCTCTGCACAGACCACGGTAGAAACAGGCGTCGGGTAGAATCCTCAGACACGGTTTCTACTGCATTGACTGCTAGCTAGGCTTGGTCCTTATGCATCCTGGATGCTTTCGCAGATGGACGCCGAAGAAGAGCTGAGACCGGGAGATGCCAAGGACTTCCGATTGTGTGTGTTCGGGGGAATTCTTGGTGAGTTGGGTGCTCAAGAAGGCTATGCCTAAACTCCCAGGTGACGTCATGTAGCCCACACAGCACGGGCTCTGGGCTGCACAGGAGTTCTGAGGCCGCACCAGTGGTAAGCCGTGCCGAGGTGCCGGTTCTGTATGGCTGACAGGGAATGTTCCTTCGGATGACCGAACTTCTGAGGTTCGTAAACATGGATTTCCTCATGCCAGGAATTTGGGCCCCGAGCAGATGACAACTAACACTGCGGTCCTCGTAACAAAGATCATATTAGAAGGTAAGAACTGTTGCTTTAGATCCTTTTGGCAGTTTGAATTGCCCTGAGGAGAGCATATTGACAGAGACAGCGACACTTCACGGAGGCGCATCGGCATAGGGTGTCTCGTCTGTTCGCGCGTGGGCTCTGCTGCAGATCAAGTGCCACTGTCCAAAATCCCTTTCGTTGACGACCCTGAGATCCCGGTGGTAGGCGGTCTTTCTCCAAGGTATACACGGCACAGTGGACTGCTCACTCACCACTTCGTCTTCTGGCGCGGCGTGGCGTTCACCCGCTTGGCGTTGGCTGTGCGGCACTCCAACTGAAATTTTCTTCTTTTTCCTTTCAGGGCGACACAGGTCGCGAGACCATTTCTCTCCCTTTTCGCTATGTTGCTAAAAGCTACTTCACACATCAATCCTCTGATAGCGGTACGATGAAACCGATAAGCCTATGCACTTTCCGCGCATAACCGCAGCCGCGTGAGATAGTGCCACTGCACTACGGTTACGCTACCGCGTCAAGACCCTGCTTGCCCGAGCGGGGGAACGGAACTGGCATTTCTACCATTCACGGTGCCTTCTTTGGGTCTTGTTTCGTCGGCGCGGAAACAGTCGGGGAGGAATCCGCGACACTCTTCGGTGTTCCCTTGTTTTGCCGTGGTGTGTGCTGCATTGCGGTTTGCAGACACGCCGGTGCTTCCCGATCGTATGATACAGTACCTGAGGAAATCGGGAGATCTCAGTCTCTGCTGAGCGTTTCTCCGTGCAGGCCTCACGAGAGCAACACACGGGGCCGAGATGTCAGCCACCCCGAATTCTGCTCACACTGCGAGCATCCAGCTTGCCATTTGATGTACAAGACGGACGGTTAGGCACTGCACTTCCGTGTGCGTTTCTTGTTACTACATTCAGAATCGGGGGACACGTAGTGCGTTCTGTGCCCGTCCAAGGCAGCGCCTTAGTACAACCTACGAAGAGTGTTATCACTTCCACTTAAGTCTCGCGGCGACTTTGCTGATTGCGATTCGTACTTGTCTTTTTGACAGCACATAGTTTTGAGGAAAAGCCAGTAAGAGCAGTTTCACTAGAAAAGTCTGCCGGTAACCGATAGCGGTGCGGCAGTCGAGCTGCAGGGAAGATAAGCGAGACTAGAGGACGCGGCAATATCACTACAGGAAACTGCGAACGCCGAGGGGCTCTCACATCAGCTATCTGTAAAATTTCGGTCTCTGGAGACAGCAAAGGAGTAAGGACTGTGAACCGACCACGAGCTTTCTGCATGCTGTATGGGGAGCGGGTGTACAGACAGCTCGTCGTGGGGGGAAAAAGGTGAGGTCGCAGGTTGGCAGAACATTTGCCTGAGCCCAGGATGCCAACCTGAGACTGTGGCTTTGAGGGATTGCGTAATCTTTACGTGTTCGACAATGCGCCGCTCCTGGACTTTTGGCCTGCTGGGGCTGGTAGTTGGTGGCTGCGCGCTTGGCGTTGGCGCATTTCGAACTGAATCACATTTATTTCTTAGTCCCGATCCAAAGGTTGGGCCTTTTCAGAGAGACTCTTTCGGTCGCCCTGTTAAAGTAGCCGAGCCCGGGTACCAGTGGAGTATTCCGGAAGATCGAACTGTCAATGACGCTGTTTTCGGCTCGTTACCCTCCGCCCCCGGAATACCTGTGCCGGGCTCTACAACCGCCAACATTCTGTATGGACAAACAACCACTCTTTCTGGGAGCTCACTTTCTCCGGCTCCGCCTGCACCTACTCTACCACCCCCTGCGGGAGAAACACCAGGTTTGTGGAGGCACTAAAATGGCAGACCTCAAGTGGATAGGCAGGTGCTTCAGTCGTTGTGGGTACTCCTCTCGGAGCCGCGACCGCGTCTTCAGCAGAGTTGTATCGAGCTGGCCAGGGACCCGCAGCTGCGCCCACCACTGTGAACATTCCTACAGTGCCTGCCGCCCCGATACAGCCGACGCCAGCTCAAGTTCCGCTTCCGGCGCCGATGTCCATTCAGCCAATTCCACTCTCTCAGCTATCTTCACCCAGCTGTAAGCTTTCTCTGGTTAGCCGTCCCCGCAGACACATCAAGCCTTATGCACTTGCAGTGGACCCCGCGTCGTTAATCAGAAATCTGGGTGCAAATCTGGGAAGCCGCCTCCAGACATTGCTGTCTGCCAACCCTTACACACCAGGACGCCCATTTGATTTCCCTCTGGTAAACGCAAATCTCCCAAGTGCGATGAAGGTAACTGGGCTTCAGTACTTGACCCAACTTCAACAGTGACACATTCCTGACAGCGATTGATGGTAACTCACCGGGATCACCGACAACAAGCAATCTCATCCGCTGACTAATTGACAGAAGGAACAAGCAAAGAAGTCCAGATGGCTAGAGTTGGCACCAGCGGTACGGCAGTTCGAGCGTTGCAGCACGTGCTCACAGTGGACTCACACTGCCGTTCAGCGAGACCCGATATGCGCCAGGAACTGTAGGCTGCTGCTACATCTCCACTGTACCTCTTCTGCCCACGGCACACGACGCCACAGATTCAAGACAGTGTCCGGCAGGATGGGAAGAAATTACGGCAACGGAGTGCCGGGCACCTGTTGATTACAATGGCCCTTGCCCGCACATCATGGTGAGCTGCGAGAACAATATACAGGCCCGCTAAGGGTGTAGTGAAAGCCTGATAGGCCTTCGAAGGGAAAAACGCCCAGGACAAGTCACAGATGTCGACAGGTAACAAAGAGCGTCGCACTTCCCCGGCATAGCCTCCATGCGTTCCCAAGAATGCAAGGTGCACTGGCCCTGCATGGACGACCTTTGCGACACCCGCGGCGGGCGGAACTACTCGCAGGAGTGTCCAGGCAGGCCAGATGATCAGGTAGCCGGAGCTTGTCAGGAATAAGATCTTTTCATTCAGACGGCTGGAGCTTTAACGGGAAGTGCGTCGCGCCGGCGTAAGCGCGTGCCGCTTAGTTTCGCGTCCACGCACATACCAGCTTCACAACGTGCAGCAACTACGCGGGGCACTGCGAAACTGTCCAGGTGATTGTCACCGGTAACGCACGTGTGCCGAAGCAATTGTCACTTCGAGATTTACTAGGATCTCTCCGGTTTGGCGGCTTCAGAAAAGGAGCAGTTCGCGGTTGCGTGTACGTATGCTGAAATTCTTCGTTGGGGGCTTCCGGACTTACTGTGGCAGTTCTCAGGCCAAGTGGAGTGGCCCTGCCACCAGGTGGCCTGCGGTACGCCTCGCTGCTCACGGTTCCACGTAGCACCCATTTCATAGTCCATCCATAGTGAGAGATTATACACATACCTGCCCGGAGAACTGGGCCTACGACTCAACGGCTCGAGCGTGCAAGCCGCCCGAGGTATACAACGGTGCAATCCCTGTGCAGTCGTGCACTTGTGTATCCAAGCGTCTTCAGGGTTATGTGCCGGCCTGCGCGGACATCCCGGATTTGCAGCAACTGACGTCCCAGGCGCGGGAGGCATTCGCGGCGGAATGCAACTTGAGATGGCCGTGCGTCACCGAAACGACCACCTCCACATGTAGGGGGCTCGCGAAGTTCAGTCTGCTAAAAAGTACACACGAGATTCCACCTAGGCAAGCGAGCATACAACACCGCACCCTGCCCGGCCGGTTGGACCAACCTGATGAACTCCGGTGCCTGCCGCGCCCCGGCGAGTGAGTCAGCGGAGCAGAACTGTTCTTTCATTCTTGACATTTGACGGTGCTGCTCAAACAGGCTTCAACGTGACCCCCCACTGCCCGTCTCTCGCACACTTCGATTACATGACCGAGAACGAAAAAAAAGGTTTGGCAATTTTGGAGCGTGTCTGTGTGAACCCCAGCGACTGACTGTGTGTGACCGCAGACTTTGAGAAGCTCTGCCACGTGGCATGGCCGTGCGAGGGTAAGCGGAAAGAGGTTGGCGAGCCCTGACATGAAAACGCTCCCCGGCACGGTGAGCAGGTGAAGCAACAAGAGACTGTTCTTCGTGTCCTATTGGCTGGCAAAGAATTCCTGGAAGAAAGGGTAAGTCTGCACGGTGCAGGAGACCAGACACGGTTCACCGCATCGTGGTCTTTAGGTTGGTGCGAGCCGGGACCCGCGTACACAGGTGAGCGCGAGCTTCTTCATCGAAGCAGGCGAAGGATTGCTGGCACGCATGTGGGTTCAGGTCCTTGCAAGAGACCGCAGGAATGGGGCGCCCTCTCCGACGCGCAAAAGAAAACCCTCTTGAAGCTTTGCAACATGGACTGTTACCCGGTCGGTTCACTGAACGGCACCCTAGTGGTCACCGAGGGATTCGATGTCACGAGTTTGTTAAGTGGGACAGCAGGTAAAGTCATCATGAGCTACCGTTTTGTGGTACCATTAACCGAGAGCCGGCGAATGCTACAGCTACCAGTGCTCACACTCTGGGATGAAGACAATAGTTTTGCGTTGAATTGGAGGACTGCTCGCGGGCTTATTCACTAACAGGTTCACAGCGGCGGGCCGATGTAGTCGCTTTGCTCAAACTTCTTCCTTGCTCACCCTCGGGAACGCACCACGGTCACGCCTTGTGCCATTTCCCAAGAACAGTAAAAAGCTCGTGCTTCCGTGTAGCGGCTCACCACCCGGTTTAGTGCTCTCGTCGAGAATGTTGCACCGCCCCTGCCCGCGACAACGCTCGGGAAGCTGTCCCGGTGTCGCGGTGGGGTCGACACATCAGCTGTTGTGCTGGTCCGAGCATGATCTGAGGACTGAATCTGTGGCACAGGGCTGCATGGGATTACCGTTTACATTAATACTCGCACACATTCGCAGATGCTATCCTCTCTCCGCCCCTGCTTGCGCAAAAACGCAGGGGCCCTCAGAACGTGTGAGGCCCGCTTGCATGACACTCGGCAAGGAAGATACCACGTTAGGTGTAGCGGTTCGTTCACGGA
>NW_027160461.1:0-335 GCF_002600585.1 Cystoisospora suis
TGAAGCCAACCCGAGGGCGTAGACTCGAGAAGAAGTTGGAACGGCGCAAGTTGTCCGAATTGCAGGCCAGCCATAGGCACGAAAGACCCGAAGGAAGTCACGGAGGGCTGCTAGAGCAGCCTAACGACCAGGAAGTGCCGACAGGGAGTTAGACCCAGATTACCCCGGATGCGACACATGGGCCTAGATCGGCTAGAGGACGGAATCGCGAGAAGGAAGAGGTTCTAGTCGAAGCATCGAGTGCGGCTAATGCGAACAACCCTGAGGAAGCCTGCAGAGACGGAGAGAGGCGCGCCAGGCGTTAGGACCGCCTAGGACAGTCAGATCGCACGCCG
>NW_027160462.1:0-481 GCF_002600585.1 Cystoisospora suis
ATCGAGGCAGGATTGCAAAATGCCGACACTTCCAAAATCCACGGGCCGTAGTTTCGCCCTCCCGGTCCGTGGGTCAGCTCGGTTACCCGTATATTAGGCTCATGGGTTGGCCTATGTCTTTGGCCTATGTCTGGCCTTCTTGGTATTGTCCCGTTTTATTGACTTTTACTGAGCTTCGAGGCTCTGGATAAACTTCCCTATATTCATTAGGCTCCACTAGGAGCTCTACTAGGTTCCGTGTGTACTGCTGCCAGGCTGCTTGGCGTGGCTGCGGGGGTGAGCTGGGAAGTCGGGCCGTTGCGAACTTCCGTAGAAAGGTGCTCCCGCCTAAATGCGGGGTTATAATAATTCCTAAAATCGTGAAAGGTGCCTAACGCACCTCGAATTACTGCTCTACGTGGCCTGGCCGCTGAGATCGGCCAAATTCGTGCTCCGCTATGCGCGAGTTGCGGGGTAAACGGCACCCGCGCTGGTCCGCTAC
>NW_027160463.1:0-355 GCF_002600585.1 Cystoisospora suis
CGCGTAGTCCTTGGACACCAAGAATCATTACACCCAATAACGTTCTTCCAAAATCCACGGACCGTAGTTTCGCCTTCCCCGTCCGTGGGTCAGTTTGGTTGCCCGTATATTAGGCTCATGGGTTGGCCTGTGTCTGGCCTTCTTGGTATTTTCTTGTTTTATTGACTTTTACTGAGCTTCGAGGCTCTGGATAGGCTTCCCTATCCTTATTATACTCATTAGGCTCCACTAGGAGCCCTACTAGGTTCCGTATCTGCGCCCTACTGCTGCCGGGCTGCTTGGCGTGGCTGCGCGGGTGAGGTGGGAAGTCGGGCCGTTGCGAACTTCCGCACAAAGGTGCTCCCGCCTAAATGCG
>NW_027160463.1:499-958 GCF_002600585.1 Cystoisospora suis
GCGCCGATTCGCTGCTATTTCGGTGCAAAATATCGGTTTTCCTAAATTTGCCCCTACGGCTATCATGCAAGAATCTCTAGATACCTCTTCTTCTCCTCCACCTACCTAGGTTACCTTCAAAGCGGCGCGGGGTCTAGGTGCTGCGCAAGGCCGCCATGAAAATCACGACTTCCACCCCAGATCGTGGAAGCGGGGTCATGGGTTCCCCCACACGAAACATGGTTCCAGGCCCTTGGGATGCTCCCAATAGGTCCCTGGGATTTCCCGTTTTCTTTTAGCCTCCTCTAGAAGGCGTCAAACCCTTTCCCTCGCTCATGCCGTACTCCTTTCCTCTCTCTGGGCGGTGTAGGCGATGCGATGGTGATCTGCTGGGGATGTTCAAGGATCTGGCGAGATGGATTCGCTTTCTCCGGAGCTGTCCTTCTCCAGGTACAACCCTGTTAAGCCCGTCTCTTGATT
>NW_027160464.1:0-220 GCF_002600585.1 Cystoisospora suis
CTGGGGGTAGGTCTTCAGGCTCCTGGGCCGTCTGGCCCTTTTCTGTGACCTTCTTGGCGTTGGTTCGCTTAACCACACCTTGAGTCTCTTGCGGCTCCAGCTCCTTGCTGGCGCTAATCTTGGCCTTCTCGGCCCCCCAGGCGCTCCAGGGCCCCCAGATGATACCAACGTGCCCCAGACGTTGCCTCCTCCCGCCGGGTTTGTGCTGGGTTCTTCTATT
>NW_027160465.1:0-1091 GCF_002600585.1 Cystoisospora suis
TTACTGTAGGTTCGACCCTACTAGTTGAACAGAACCTTTCCCTTGACCGATGACAGAAGGGGTCGAAACCCGGGGTACGGACAACCCGCCAAGAACCTAACCCGTAGGTCGGTAAGGTGTTCGGCATCCGTAAGCTGGCGTGGAGGTGGTGAGTCTCCTGGATCTGAATCGGGCGCGAGACTGCGATGGGTTGTCATTCACGTTCCCTGGGACATTTAGTCAGCCTTACTCCCCCTCTCTGGGGCTCCTCTCGAGGAGTGACTCTCCCCTTAGCAGGTTCAGAAAAAAAACCAGGCGATAAGTTGATAAGTTGGTTAGGTGCGCGCACGGGGCATTTCTCAACTCTCGACACCGAACTAACAAGAGAACTTCCCATATATTCCACACCTCAGATCGCGTTCCTCCAAATTCTGGAGTCCTTTAGACTTCACACCACACATACACTATTCGTGATCTTAACACCGTTCTCACACGAGCGAAAAAAAGCACGGGTCTCGACTTTCTCCGTTCAGGTCTGACCCTGGATCCCCCTACTGGGCCAACCTTCTTTGTGGCGGCTTGTAGGGTTGGAGAAATTTCTTCAAGGAAAAAGAGCGGAAAGAGTTCTTCTCTTTCTTTCACTCTTTTCACATCCTCGTCCTCTCATCGTCTCTTTCCTCTCTCTCCCCCTAGGTTTCGACCAGCTAAAAAGTAGACACGGCCGGTCAGTGACGACAAGGTGTGCCTTAGATTAGACTGGACGTTCGAGGTTACTACGGAAAACGTTAAACTCGAAAATAACACGATTGCAAAAAAAAAGTACACTACCTCCTTCAAGGCCCTGTTCACCCATTGCTCTGATAGTCTTCGAACCTACTTTCCGTCTCCCCCCTTCTAAACTGATTCGATCTACCTTTTATTTCTACCTTAAGACAGTCAAAACAAATCTTAACTTCACACAGAACGGTCACACTAGCTCTTCCTTATTCTCCTCCGTTGCCTCTGGAGGTATTTTACACAGACCGCTATCTTTAACCCAACTGGACGATGCTTATCCTATCTTTCCTAGAGCTGGTTTGAAAGGAATATTCAAGAGGCAGAGCGCTGCTCTG
>NW_027160466.1:0-142 GCF_002600585.1 Cystoisospora suis
TTCCCAGGCCCGAGGAAGGGCACAACACTATCGCTACTCTCGCTTGCAAACTAACAAAGATGGCACTTTTTGTGCTAACGGCGCAGACCGCCGCAGCAGAAGATCTGGCCCCGATCCTTCTTCGAGACGTGATCAGACTACA
>NW_027160466.1:471-2711 GCF_002600585.1 Cystoisospora suis
CGACGGCGAGCGGAGCCGGACTTCTCCCGCTACAGGCGGAGAGCTTGAACAAGCCAAACGCGAGCTGGAGCACGCCCAAGCGTATCCGAAGAAGTACGCCGACGCCGAGAGACGGCCAGCGTCTTTCCAACTTGGTCAAGAGATCTGGCTCAGCACAGCCAACCTCTCGCTCGAAGAGGGATCCAAGGCTTTCGCGGACCCTTCAAGATTATCAAACTTATCGGCGAAAACGCCGCTGAACTCAACTTACCAGCCTCGTGGCTGATGCACCCCGTGTTTCATGTTTCCCTACTGTCACCAGCAACCGCAGAACCGAAGCACCTCCGACGACCAGCCCAGCAGCAAGCCCCGGAGGCAAACCAGGAATTCATCGTAGACGCGACCGTAAACCACAGAGACTCCAACAGAAAACGGGAGTATCAAGTGAGGTGGTTGGACGGCTTTACGACGTGGGAGCCAGCAAAACACCTCGAGAACGCACAATTGGCGCTCAGGAACTACCTACGAGGACACGCCCG
The DNA here is from genome assembly GCF_002600585.1 of Cystoisospora suis. Taxonomy (NCBI): domain Eukaryota; phylum Apicomplexa; class Conoidasida; order Eucoccidiorida; family Sarcocystidae; genus Cystoisospora; species Cystoisospora suis. Next base: position 990 of record NW_027160466.1, read on the forward strand.
ACAACAGCGACTTTCTCGAAGAAGGGGGGGGTGAGGCGTTTCATCGCCTCCCGAGCTACGCTATTTTTCCAAAAGGGTAGGGTTGTCAGGCTGTTGCAATCCTGCCCCGATTACCACGAAATAGTAGCCTATTTTATAACAGGTGTCGATCGTACGTCGTACGGTGACAGGGCAGACTTCCACAACCTGCCGAAACCCAACTTACGTAATGCCGCAGGGGAAGAGGGAGGAAACCTCGCAACCCCACAGCAACAGTAATTAATTTGAGAACCCACACGCTCTCTACGCGGGAAGCAGCAACGGAGAAGGAGCGGAAGCAAGACCAGGAGATCAACGCACACCACCTACAGAAGTCCAGATTGCAAGGTGAAGGACGAGGGGGCGGCGCAGCGAGCTACAACAGCCAGACCACGCGCTCGTGGGCTTGACGATTGTAAGCCAGGACCGACAAGGCCCTATCGGGAGATTTGAAGCCCCGCATAAAGCAAATTCACTACTGGAGATCGATGAGCATCACAAGCAGAGCGCCGACACATCGACTACGCCACCAAAGAAGGGGAATGAGGCGCTGCATGGAGAAACCAGGAAAAGTGACGCCTTCTAGAGATGGCTAAAAAACAAAGCGAATGCGGAAGAAGCTGTGGAGGGTTATTTCAGTGTCTGAAAGTCCATCGGGGGTGAAGGAAGTGCACGACCCCGTTTGCGTGATGTGACGCGAGGGACGGGGAATGCACGGCGGCCTTTCGCGGCATCCAGGCTACGCACCGTTTTGAAGGTAGCATAGTTAGGTAGAGTGGAAGAAAAGGTATCTAGAGATACCTAAATTATAGCGACAATTTAGGGAAAGAACAGAAGAGCACAACTGTGAAGCGAGAAGTGGCAGCTAGAGCTGAGTGCATGCAACAGTGAAAAGCTAAATGGTTAGACCCTACAAGAAAGTGCACTAGAGCTACAGTACGTAGTGGCATGCAGCCACAAGTAGCGAAAAGCAGGAGCAACTAAGGTAGAGACTACGTGTGCGGTGTGGGGCCGAACATCGGAGGCCGGGACAGTCCAAACCATCGGGTGAGCACTGGCGGCGGCCGGTCGGTTGGGACCGCGCACATCACCAAGGGTGGTACTCCGCCACCACTAGCGAAGGGCGGCCGTTGAAGTGGCCGAGCAAGCCTCGGGGGGGCCAGTCAATCCCCTGCTTTGTGCACTTTGTGCCGAAAGTGAGAATTAAAGTGAACCTTACCTGTGTGGTAGATTTTAATGGCGACTACGGTTGCCTGACCTGGACCGTGCAAAGTTCCGCAGCAACGAGGTAAGCCTGTTGTGCGGCCGTCGTCTTTGAGCTCTCTGAGCAAGTGAGAAGACTGCCTGTGTGGCTGGTCCAATGCAGCAAGTGAAGGGAAACGAAAAATTTCGAAACGCGTGTTCGTGTGAGCGCCAGGAACTCTGAGTTTTGAGTGATGTGGTGAGGGCGCGAAGGCGCGAAAAGACAACAGGGGATAAGCTCCGCGAGTGTCGCAAACGCGGATGAACGCCGCGCGTGCCACCTTTCGATACACTGAGTTTGAGGGTTCTAGAGTTTCCTAACGATCGAAGTACGAGGAGTAAACACAAGAAACAAGAGATTTGTGTTTGTTTTGGAAACAATCGATGTTGTCTTCTGGAGAGCCAGGGTCCACCTAGGACCGACTTCTTTGCGACGGCCCCTGTCACACGACTAAGATGATA
>NW_027160466.1:3236-3410 GCF_002600585.1 Cystoisospora suis
CTTTTCCTTCTTTTCCAAAGAGTCCCCCCTTAAGACTTGTCACACTACGTCTTTGGACGCTTTTTTTCCGTCTCAAGGCACATGACCGTTCGGATGTTCTCCACCAACTGTCGGGTCGAACGAACATCACGTCAAACACGTCTGAAAATCTCTGTTCGAAGATGAACACTCTCA
>NW_027160467.1:0-201 GCF_002600585.1 Cystoisospora suis
TATCCTCCCTTCGGCACGCACCGCTTCCCTAATAGCGTCTTCTAAATCACTTGGGCTTTTCGCCTCCACCGCTTCTGCTATTTCCGGTTTTAGATTGTCGATAAAGAGTTCCATTTTCTCCTCCTCTGTTAGAGTAGGGCACTCAGTCACCCCTTCGTTGAATCTCCACAAATATTCTTGCACTGTAGAGGTCTGCTTTAC
>NW_027160468.1:0-212 GCF_002600585.1 Cystoisospora suis
TCGGTACTTCCTGGTCGTTAGGCTGCTCTAGCAGCCCTCCGTGACTCCCTTTGGGTCTTTCGTGCCTATGGCTGGCCTGCAATTCGGACAACTCGAGCCGGTCCAACTTCTTCTCGAATCTGCGCCTCCGGGTTGGCTTCAGGCTAGGCTGGCGGCTATTATTCGGGCCGCGCTAGCTCTGGGGGGACCGCTAGGTTCCCCGGTCGACCGTG
>NW_027160468.1:756-972 GCF_002600585.1 Cystoisospora suis
CTAGAATCATTACACTTTCCCATTGCCCCTCCAGGGCTAAATCTGGGGATCTTTCCCTCTTTTAACGAGGTCTACGACTTCGATTATACAAGTTAGGCTTCCCTAGAAGCCTTAATCCTGGAAAGGTGCTACCTTTAAACATTTTCCGGTCCTTGACCTCTCAAGCTGGGGCGCGGGTTGCGCGGCCGGGTCGTTCGCTTGCTGCGCTTGGCTTAG
>NW_027160469.1:0-301 GCF_002600585.1 Cystoisospora suis
CGGGCTCAACAGGAGTATATCCCGAGACGGATAGCCCCGGAGAAGGCGAGTATACCTCACCAGAGCCCTGAGCATCCCCAGCAGATCACCGCCGCATCGACTACGCCGCCTGGAGAGAGGAAACGACCACGGCATGGGCAAACCAAGGAGTTTGATGCCTCCTAGGGGAGGCTAAAAGTTGAAAGAGGGTGCCAGGAACCTATTGGGAGCTCCCCAGGGTCCTGAAGATGCGTTTCGTGTAGGGGAAACCCATGTCCCCGTTTTCGTGATCTCGTGTGGAAGCTGAAATGTTCACGGCGGC
>NW_027160470.1:0-302 GCF_002600585.1 Cystoisospora suis
GTACTTCTAACAACTCGTCTACGTTCTTTCGATCCTCAAAACTTGTGGTCCCACGCGACCGCCTAGTTCTCTGACTCTTCGACAGTCCCCTTTCCAGTCCGGCGACACTTTCTTTGTTCAACACCTAGCTCCACTACCTCGCTGTCACGGTTCTCAAGATTCAGGCTCCGTGCTACAGGTCCGACCCTGGCACTAGGGAGCACTTGAGAAGAAATCAGTCAGTATGTAGGGATACACAAGGGGCGGTCGTGCCGCCGGACCTCTGGCTCATGCAGGTACTGTGGTGTCAGGCACCCAGTAGC
>NW_027160471.1:0-235 GCF_002600585.1 Cystoisospora suis
GGCAGGCTGAGTGGATGATTCCTCGACGAGGGCGCACCTTCCGCCAGCTCGATCGAGACCGATTGTGACCTGAGAGAAGAAAGATTGTGTAGGGATCCTAGGGAATCCTAAGGTTTAGCGAGGCTCGAGAGCCTTCTTTGTGAGAATTGCGCACGAAAGGACGCCATTTCGTGAGCAGAGAAACCCGCGGGTGACATCCAGGTGCGAATAGTGTCCGTCAGACGTCCTGTCCCTC
>NW_027160472.1:0-215 GCF_002600585.1 Cystoisospora suis
GCAGTTTGTGATATTGGGGAACGCGGAGAGTAACTCGCCATTTACTGAACCGGAAACGGTTCAGCCGGCGGGCAGAATGCAAGTAGGAGGGGTGCTGATGGGAAATAGAACGTATGCGGAGGTGGTAAAATTAGGGGGCAAAGCTATTCCTGCAAGGTCGAAGACTCAGCCGACCAAGGGGGGAACAGCAGCCAATGGAAAAGGAAAGGTGCAAG
>NW_027160473.1:0-226 GCF_002600585.1 Cystoisospora suis
CCCAGAAAAATCTCGAGTTTCTCCTTTGCGGATAGATGCGGACATTCAGATGACACTCTGTTGAATTCCCATAGGTACTGCAGCACCGAACCCCTGAAGCGGACTGCTTCTAATCTCTTGCGGCCGTCTAGCTCACTGTACGGGTCGAAAAATCTAATCATTGCTGCTTGTAGTGCCGGCCAGTTCTTGGGTTGCGTGTCCGCTGCGAAGGAGAAGTTGTACCAGT
>NW_027160474.1:0-281 GCF_002600585.1 Cystoisospora suis
CATAGGTACTGCAGCACCGAACCTCTGAAGCGGACTGCTTCTAATCTCTTGCGGCCGTCTAGCTCACTGTACGGGTCGAAAAATCTAATCATTGCTGCTTGTAGTGCCGGCCAGTTCTTGGGTTGCGTGTCCGGTGCGAAGGAGAAGTTGTACCAGTCCAACAGTGCCGGACTGAAGTGCAGCAACGCGGTGTCCTTCTTTTCGTCCTCCGGAGTTCGGGCGAGGCGGAAATAGATCTCCATAGCGGCGATCCAGGAAGTGGGTCTACTTCCATCGAATGC
>NW_027160475.1:0-125 GCF_002600585.1 Cystoisospora suis
CGACGGATAGCCAACTAGCGCTATACCTAAGATACAGTTTCTAACCGCTAAGTAAGGTATTGAGCTAGCTAACAATAGGCCTGCTCGCATGTACTACTAACGATTATGTGTACGTCTGGGCAACC
>NW_027160475.1:488-903 GCF_002600585.1 Cystoisospora suis
GGCGGAGACGTTCCGCCAGTTAAGTCCAACTTAAGTTCAAGTTGTTTTTTTGGTACACACTTCGTGACACACTTCGTGAAGAGGACTCGAATCGCTTGGAGTGATTCATCAAGTCGATGTTGGTGTGCGGACTTAATCGAAGGATATCTCGATGTGCGAACTTAACTCGATTCAATTCCTTTAATTATTTCGATCGTGGAAGATCGATCTTCTCGATTGCGGGAGTCAGTCGAGTTGCACTTATTCAGCCAGTGATCTTAGGACATTGTGGGGAGCAGCCCCTGATAATTAAAGCAGTAAAATTTTCTGTGTCTAATAGTGAAAGTTAACTAAATTAGTGCGTGAAGCAGGTTATCTTCCTCAGGGAGTGTGACTCAGTTGACGGGAAGTCAGCTGCCGCACCGCCGAGACCCTA
>NW_027160475.1:1401-1755 GCF_002600585.1 Cystoisospora suis
CTGGCAGTCCAGTTCGTGTGCGCGACCTCCGGTGAGGGTTCCTGGCACTTCCGACCTCTCTAAACGTTGCAGGGGGCTTCCCTGTAGTCAATCCTGCCCTGGCTCCCGTTGGGGCTCTATTGCCCGGGCAACGAACAGCTGATCTCCGCGTCCGCGGCCCCCCCGAGGTTCGAACGTGTATCGGCGCACTCCTCTCGGGTCGCCCTGCCTACTGGAAGTCCCACTTCGTGCTAGTCTGGCCGTTTCCTGCACTTCCCAGCCTCTCTGACTTCGGGGGCGTTCGTTCGGCCTGTATACGGGGCTGGGCCAGCCGCACGGGGGACAGCTTGTGTCAGGAAGAAGCACCTGACATGA
>NW_027160476.1:0-12226 GCF_002600585.1 Cystoisospora suis
GGGGGGGGGGGGGGGGAACTCGGACTGCGAGGGAAGAAAGGCTGGATGTTATGTAGACGCCTAAGAGAATAGTATGTGGTAGATGTAGTAAATAGAGAAACGTAACTTTTAAAAGCATGCTCCTCTCCTCTTGCAGGCGAGAGATCAACAGCCAACTGGGCCTCTGATCACTGGCGCCCTGGCTCGACATACAAGAGCTGCTAGCACCCCTTAGCGACACACCACTCTGTCTATCTATCTATCTATCTGGTTTGTATTGCCGTTCTTTTCAGTTTCTGAAGGATACTTTCGGCTTTGACTTCGATACATTCTGGCTTAATATCGGTCTCCTCTTCGTGCTTGGAATCTGGTATGTCCTTTCCTCAACACTCCTTCTTTCTCCTCTCGAAGGTACCCATCTGCATGCCGTCTACCTATCTATCTATCTATAAAGAGGGAGAAAGAGGTAGCTCTGTCTATGCATGCACCCATAATAATATGCCTCTACACAGCTAGGCGTGTAGCTCTTCCGCACATATATTTACATGTACTTCAACAAAGCACCTGTCTTTTGTCGGGGCAGAGCAAGCGGAACCTGTTCGATATTTGTATGATCGTTCTCTTCTCTGATTCGTAGTAGATCGTATCGTATCTTGGTAAGACTCCCTGAAGGAATCCTTTCACGTAGAAAGGACTTTCTCAGGGCGTCTATCGGCTGTCCGCCATTTGTAAGAGCGCTCGAGCCGCGCCGCTCACTCACACCTTGCCTCTCACTAACGACGTATCTTTTCTTCCCGTAGAAATTCTGAGGCGCGCAACTAGACGGGAAGAAAAAAGATCTCTTTGTGGCCTATATAACTGCAGAATACACAGACCTACTGAGAGGACTAGTGTTAGATGCTTGTGGGTTATCATGCCGAAAAACGGGAGGGATGATAGAGGCTATAACTGTTTTTCTTTCTACAAGAGATTTGAAAGAAACTCTGTAGGCAGGGGCGCAGTGTATGTCTATCTGTATATACACTCGGAGGGACATAGTTGGAGAGCAAATGAACGACGACGTTTTTTTTTCGATGTTCGGTCTGGTAGTGCTTTGGATTTCTCTCCAGCCAAAGGAAGACACCTGTACCTACCTTTCCTAGATTGCGAATAGAAGCAAGAAACGGTGTGTAGACGGTCTATGGAGGAGGACTTACCGCTTTCACAAGAAGAAAGAAACTTCATTCGTTCTCTTCAGAGTTCAGCCTCCTGTAGCTGTAGATGATAAGAATGGCCTTGATATTGCCTGAGACTGAATGATAGAAGAGTCAGCTGTCATTACACCCAGCGCCCGTCTTGAATGGAGTGCGTGTCTCCCCTTTTTTCCATCTCTTGTCACGGGAGATTCAAGAGGTTCTTCAGTTCTCTGTTTAGAAACAACAGAGATACCACGACAAAGAAAAGAATCATGATTGGGGTGACTCTACACCCTCCCCCCTATCTCAATGAGGTTGGAGAGTTGCTTCTTTCCTTGTCTCGCTGTTCATGATCCTTCACAGCGCTCGATGCTTGGCTATGTTCTTTCTGACCTGGACGTCAAGTCGTACGAAAGAAAATCAGTAGTCGTTTATCCCCCCCTCTATCAGCCAAGATGACAGGAGCTCTTCTTTCTTCACGTCAAGCTAAAGAACGGCTCGCCGTGGCGGCTGGGTTGAAGCGCGATAAGAGGGCGGGAACTATTCATTCTGCTTGCCTTCCTGTACTGCATTCACATGAGACAGATAAAGACCCCGACAATAGCACATCCAAGGCTCCTTTTCGCTGTTTATATCCGTCGTCTTCTCTTCATTTCCACCGGAGAGGTATTTCATGAGGTTTTTCAGGTCGATTGTAGTCTCCTGACTTCTTCATAGCGTGCGACGTTCTAGAGGAAGGAGTGGACGGGGCTTTTCTATGCGGGTGACGGGCGGGTTGGTTCTAGTGATTTGACGGGATTCGTACGTGTATGATGATCTATTTCAAAAGAAGAAACATGAGTATTATGTCTTTATGTTAGATAGCAGGGGTGGTTGTCCTCTGCTCGTGATGGAAAGCTTCTTTTATAAGTCGGGAAAAGATCGAGAAGAGAGAGTGCCCAATGAGCTAGACGCTCTCTGGTCAGCTTGATGGACACGCTATCTAGCGACACTTTCATCTAACCTATCTATCTATCTATCTATAGAATGTCGTCACATACTGTTATGTGGCGGCACAGCCATCATCCATCAGCAACAGAATTCAACAAGAAGCATGTCAGGCATCATCCATGTCTCACCGTGATATCTTATAATTTCGTGTCTTCTATTAAGTAAGCTCATCATTCGTCATTCATTCGGCGATGTTTCGTAAGATGGAACGAAAACAACAAGGGCGATGAAGTGTCTTCAACTAAAGAAAAAAAGGGCAAGTTCGACGTGAAGGCCTTAGGTCAACTTACGTGTTTCGATCGGGACTGCCCTGCGTTTCTTATCCGTTTGCTTGATCTTAATCAAGCAGTTTCTACAGAGAATATGAGAGACTAAGTAAGCACTGTGGCTTCGGATTACTTTTTTGAGAGAGGGACAGACAGAAAGACAACAGGCAAGGGTCGGAAATCGACGGGAGGCCAGTGGTTTGAGCGCCGTTGCGTTCGCCTTCATGTCCTGTCCGTGTGGTTGCTAGCTCGTCGTCGTCCCCCCCCTTCGTGAAAACTGATTCTTGTCATTTTGCGTCATCAAGATTGAGGAAAACCGTCAGTTTTCATTTTTTCTGTTTCCGAAGGAGTGTTGCCAATGCCGATGTGCATGTATTATCATCCCACTTACCGGAGAGACGACAGAGAAAAACGGGACAAACATCGATAGGATACCCAACTAGCGAGGTCTTTGTTCCAAGTAGCCCCGCGAGATACCGTGTGACAGGCTGCAGAATAGAAACCGAGAGAGTGTGTGATGAGGGGTCTTGCCGTTAGACGCGCTGATTTAAAGGGGGCTGCCGCGGTGAGAGCTGTTTCTGGATGTAGGTTGACGAGGATGGCCGCAGGCTAGCCGAGTTTCTGCGTCAGCAAGAGTCGTCATGTTGAGAAGTAATACATCAGAGCCGCTTAGAAAAGTCAGGACAAGCTCGCAGTCACGGCGCCCGGATTTCTCTTTGGCAAGACAGTGAGTGTTCAAACCGTTGCACCTTCAGTGCGAGTAGGTACTCATCCAACAGGGAATCTCGCAATACTTCATGTGGCTGCTACACGGACACGTCACCCTGTTATGCCAGAAGAGTGACGGTCGGACAGCGTTGCTATTCAACGTCGGAACCTTCAGAATGGTCACTACCCCCGATAGTTGCGATGAAACACAAGTCATCACTCCAAGAAAGTCGTGTGCGAAAGTCGAAACGCTTAACAAAGTCTCGTTGGCTCATCTTCCTCTCTGTGAAAACTGTTCTGAGCGGGTGAGGAATTTCCAAGGAAGCACCGGGGATTGTACTCACCCTTTGAATGAAGCGACAGTGTAGGATATTGGTCGATCTTCCAATGTTGTGAAGCGCGATGCTCACACCCTTCGTTGGCCCTCTTTATTGAGGACAGAGTCGGACGATGTGCCTCTGCTAGTATACCTGCCGGAGTTTTTTGGCCGCTACCGCTTCAGACGGGACTGGGTAGAAACAGCCGCCATCCTATGGCTGTAATCGCGTGGGTGTGAATGAATCCAGGGAACGACATTTCCCTGCAATTACCGAGAGCGACTGGCGGCGTGAATCCACACGACATGGAGCAAAACTGTCATGATAACTGCAGATTGAAGTCGGCAGAGAATGGGCAACTAGCCAGTTGCAACAGGGCCCTAGTGACAACGGTATTACCTTTGTTTGTGAAACTGTGACACAAAGGTGTCTAATATACAACGCGCGAAGTTTCTGACTGCAGGAAGGAAGGGCCGAGAGATGACCCAGAAAATAGAGCCGGACGTCTCTAAAGCCGGCTAAACCTTCTATAGAATGCTTTCGAGCCGTATCCGAAAGAGTACCATACTGTTTTTGCTACGTGTGATGGTAGTGAAGATCGTAAGGATGCCGCATCAACGCCGCTAGTAAGTCTCTGCTTTCAGAGGAGTCTTGACCGCAACGCCGATTGCGGGGGACTTGTGAGTGTCCTATATTGAAGCTACAATTCAAGATTCTAGCAATCATCGTAGAATACCCGTCAAACTGACGCACACCTGCACAAGAGGTCAACACAGAAGTCCGTGCAGTTGCAGTTGGCAGAAGGACAAAACGCGTCCCGCGGGCAGCTAGGTGCTTTTTGTAAAAGGACCGTAGATAAGTTTGCAAGAGGTCTTATTGGTTTTTCTTCTGACTGAATCCCACGTCACTGACTTTTTGGCGCAACCCTCTCACCTCCATCACTCCTCTTGAGCCTTGATTCCGTCCTTACACGACACCTTCGCCCTTACACGACACGTTCGAAGAGATGTCGTTGAGGGAGTCAGTAGTCGCATGCACTCTACAGTATTGTTGGTCTCGAAAAATATCCTCTCTGTCGATGTTCCACCTCACGTTTGTTCGTTACTTACATCGCTTTTCAGGTACGTCTTTCTTGGTGGAAACCGCTGGAGTTCCAGCCATTTCAGGCCATCTCTTCCACGTGCACAACAGCCGGTTGCTTTGCAAGGTTTCTTCTCTCTAGAAGCTTTTCATTCGTGGTTCTCTTTTATCGGACACGCGCAGAGAAGCCGAGGGAATCGGGGTTATTTCAAGGCGAAGAAGTGACCTGTTCATCACGAAGGGGGCCGGACTTTTCACCCTCGGGTAGAAAACAAGCTTGCCGGTGAATCCCGCCTACAACGACAGAATCTTTCTATCTCATGTCCGGATTTCCTTCTTCCCTGCGCATGCAATTTTCTTATCGAGTCCCGTAATATCCGTTGTAAAGCACTTCGCTTTTCCGTCTGTAGACTAGGACAGTTGACCTTCTCATCCCATTGTCTACGGCTTTCTGAGGATCGGTGGTTCCTTTCCTGGAAACGGTTGTCCGTCTTTCAGCAGTTCTCCGAGTGATTCTCTTAACTTTCTCTTTCTCTCTTAGCTTTTGCTTCTATCTTTTCAGGCTTGTACTCAAAAGATCAGCTTTTCTCCCGCCAGACGAGAGACTCAAGGAATGCTTCTCAGAAGGCCCTTACTTCCCTTTCAGTTGGAACTTTGCACCTCGAAGTCTTCAACATCTTTCTTCACTTCTTTCTCTCTCCTATCTCGACTTTCGACTTTTCTACCCTCTCCATCTTTGAAAACCATGGCCTCCTTTTCCTCTTCTCCTCCTGCTAATTCATCTCTCCCCTCTTCCTCTCCTTCGCCAGCATCCCCAGCTGTCTCTTCTTTGACTCCAGGTGCTGAGAAGAGTTTATTGGAGAGAACTGGCGAGCATATTTCGATTCTTCTTAAGACCGTTGAAGAACAGTTAGATGACCTCAGTACAGATCTCCTTCCTACTCCTGCCAGGAAAACACAAGATAGCGATCCCCCATCAACCTCTTCTCAAAGTGCCGCTTCGTCTTCTTCTTCTCTCCCAGGAGTGTCAGAACAGGGAGAACATCTCTCTTCTTCTTCTCTCAATACATCTCCAGAGGAGTGGTTCAATAAGAACCTTCAGCACGTGAAGGAATACTATAGACAGTGTTTTACCCTAAATCATCTCCTACATACAGAGATTGAGAACATGCACCTATTACGTGAAGGTGTATGCGGACATAAGGTCTACAACATGGCGCTTCAAGTGGAAAATCTCGAATTGCTTGCTAAACAGAGAGCAAAAACAGAAGAAATACGAAGAAGTCTCAAGTGGTCTTGAAGGAGGCGATCTTCTCATATCATCGTTCTCCTTCTCTCTTTCTTCTTTCGTCTTCTCCTTCTATCGTATTCCGTCTTTCTGTGTTACTCCTGTCTCTATGGGCTTTCTGTCGCCCGAGCACCAAGCAGCACATAGAGAAGCGCTAGGCTCCTACACTTGCAGCGAAAACAAAAGATGTCTTTGTATCTTTAGTTGGTCCGTGAAACATGAGTATATGGAAAACTTCTTTCTTTCTCTCTAACGCTCTTTTTACACTCTTCGGGGGGGTATCCTACATACCAGAGAACGCCTCTCTCTCCTCCCCAACCCCTCCTGGAGTGTACGTACAGTAGAGCCAAAGGCTTCCAGACATATACAAACGAAAAGTATAGTTGGCGTCTCCGTCTTTTCTTTTTTCTTTTGCCCTGTACACAAGAAGGAGCGACGGAGTATCTTCACTCGTCATCATCGCGAAAGATAGTGGGATAAGGTTTCTACTCACACACTTTCCTTGTATAGAAAGAGAAGCTTCTACTGACTTACCTCCTCTAATCATGTACGCCCACTCTTCCTTGCGGTATATACATACGTATATATATATGGAGAGAGAGACTGCCGGATTATACGACGATGAGACGATATGTGAAGAAGAATGAAAAGAAGAGGCTTTTTCTAGTCGTTTGCTTTACAGCTGTTGAAAGGACAGGTTTCTCTCTCTTTCTACATGGGTGTCACGCTGATCGGCTGTCTTTGATGTTTCTCAAAGGAAGGAAGAAAAAAGCGAGATAGATAGGAGGAATGAAGGTTGAAGAAGAAGCAGTAACAGTAGCACCCCTTACATGTCTTCGATGTGTCAATTCCCCATCAACGACCTCCTACTAGTTCACTCAAACCTCCGTTTATCTCTGTCTCCCTCTGTGTTGCTGGGGATCCCAACAAGCACTTACGGACGGCGTAACTCGAAGCTCTTCCTCCTACTCCTAATACCTCCCTCCCTATTGGTATCCTCCTTTCATTCACTTTTTCCGTCTCAATAAGAATCTCTACCTCAGCTATACAGAGAATAGCTGCCTCATCCCTCACACTTGCTATCTATCTATCTTTCTTTTGTAACCTACGTATTTATATCTAGTCTATCTATCTGAGGTGTGAGAGAGAAGTGAAGGAGGAATGATGACGTGGTGTCACTATTTGCTTCTTCCTACGTTGCTTGCTGTTCTCCCTCTACGTATTTTCTTCTCCTCCTGCTATCTTCAAAAAATAGATTGACAGGACGAGAGACTTCACTCAATCGAATGCGCTTCTGAGGTGTTAAAGAGGTCTCTCAGTTTCTCTCTCTCGCCCCCCCTTGGTAGAGCTTACAACTGCGCCTCGGATCCGAGAGTGAAAAAGACACATACCCCCTCTAAGAAGATCTGGGTATCCTAAGCAGCAGCATAAGAATAGGAATGTGTATGGTGGTTCTTCATACATTCGCCTTGTTCCTTTCAGGTAGTTCAACAGACACATTCTCTTCTCTCAATGTGTTCGCAGATGTTTCTCTTGCTTTCATTTCGAACTCACCTCTTCATGATAGATTGACATACAGATCAACTCATAATGAGACTTTCCAGGGAAGAAGACGGACGGTTTGTTTCTACCGTTTGTGCATACACTTGAAAAGAGAGTCTCCTATTTACCACAACTGTTAGTTACCATGGGGTTGGCTCATCACGTCGATCAGTGCGTCATCTCTCGATACACACACACTTCTACATGACAACGTGTCTCTCCTCTCTCCCTCTCATCACTGATACAAGCAAGGCCTCGAGAAGATAGAGCTCATTCGAAGAACAGCTACAAGCCCACCTTGTTGAGATACGTCTCTCTCTATGCATGGCCTGTTATCTATCTTCACTCGTACTTCATATAGATCAAACACACAATGAAGCCTTTGCCAGCATTCACGAGACGTTAGGCATATGTGCTTTCTCTCTCTAGGCATCTACTTCTATATAGAGAAGAGCAGCTAAAGCTCAACACTGTCCCTTCTCTCATACACAGTCTGAAGCGTGTCTGCGGGGCGCTCCTTCCCGCATACGGGTGAGTCGTACACATCATACACGGCGGGGTGAAGACCTCCTTTATATCCGCATATGTATATCTCGATAGAGATAAATAGATCGCCGCTGATACGCAGTCTATATACTGGTTCGTTGATACAGCAGATACGACAAACATAAGGAGAAAAGACAGGCGCTATAGCAATGCTTCAGTACAGAACAGGTGTATGTACACCCCTATATAAATCTATACCTCCCAGCTCGGACTGGTGCCATCATCTCTCTCTTTCTGTTCTGTCTTCCCCCGCTTGTGATACATCAGCACCATCTTCATTCGACGGCAAGAAGATCAGCAGAAGTCGATTCTTTTTCCTTTGTCTTTCTTTGTTATTCTGCTTCTTGAATAAGTTTCAAAAACTTCTTATTTCTCTGCAATCGACGATATGCCACCTCAACTTGCGCACCGAATGGCTCAGCCTGGCGTGCCAAATCTTCAGGTGTACATACACGTGTGAGGACATCTTGGTTGTTCATGAATGGATCTGCATGCAGTCGCTTCAAGTTCTCTGAAGGTTGGGCAGGTTCAATTCCTTCAGGAAGGAGATCTGGGCATGAGATGTACCGTCGATTTCTTTGATATAATAAAGGCTTCACTTCTTTTACACGACGCTTCACACCTCCTGGAGAACACAGTGTATACACAACATCTAAAACATCTTGATCTGCCCCTCGGGGCGATACCTAAACCATCTCATCACTCCCTGTATGTATGCACACCTCACACGGCTCCAGGGGGGGCTCTCATACGTCATCTCCTATCTTCCATTCACATACATACTTCTCTCTCTCTCTCTTTCTGTGTGAATGTACATGTGTGAGATGAGAAGTAGTAGGTCTACGAAGATGTGGCTACTTGTATGGAGAGGGAGGAGGGGAGACGACAGAAGATAAGACGGGAGGACCTATATACGAAAGGACGTTAGTAATCGATTCCGAGCTCATGTAACGAGACAGGAGGCCCTTCGTCTGTTGCCTTGAGATACACAGAGATATCCTTTCTATGTTGCTTGTTACACCTCGAATCTCTCCTCTCTATAGCCCGTAGAAGAGGCTCACAGCTCTCTATACCTCGGGCGTGAGTCTATGCAAAACATATCGAGCCCTGGTGCTGATCTATCATCTATCTATGGATTCGATCAATAGCATGCAGTGTGAACTTCGATGGAAAAGAAGAAGGGAAAGCTTGATCCGACAATGAGGGCTCAAAACACCCTCCTGAGGGCCCCAGGTGTACACTATTGATGGATGCACATGTAGGCAAACATGTATCGTGAAAGTATTCCATATGTGCATGCACGCAAAGGCTGTTGAAAGAAGTCTAGGAGATGAGAGAGGAGATGAGAATCCATGGTGGATAATAGTTACCTCCATCAGCGACAAAGCGCAGAATGGCTTGTTCAAGAGCCTTGTTCTGCTCGAGATTACGTTCCCTTCAAACAAACACATTCAAGCAGTAGTGGTACTATAGGAACCATAGGAGGCGCATCTGTCTATCTATCTATCTATCTTAGACAGAGATTCTCTCTTCCGTCAAGATGTCTCGATCCTAGAGAGTGCATGGGCGCTCTTCAGCCACGGTTTCAATGACTGATGAAATCACCTTCCTATAAGATAGAGATCAAGCCTAAGTCCAACACATAATGCATGCAACTACTGCTGATCGATTTTGAACAGACGTCTACTTGAAGGACAATCGATGACTTCTGGACTCTCCTGCATGCAGTGTAAATCTGGGCCAAAGTGAAGAAGAAGCACATCTAAACATTCCTCTTTTGTCTCTCTGCTAGACTTGACTACATGACATCTCACCGTTCACCTCCACCTGTCTTTCTAGGTAAAGATCTCTCTCCATTGTCACATCTCCACAAGAAAAGACGACGAGCTACTCCCGATATTTCTAGCTAGGCGGCGCCGCCCTTCACCTTCTCTGCCTGTTGCTGTTCTCGTTTTATTTTGCAGTAGTGCCAAGGCGCATGCAAGGCTACTGTCTATCCATTCGTCCATATATCTATCTATCTAATCACCTTGACGTCCCTATGCAATAGACGCCTTCAAAGAGACTGCACTGTATGTCCACCGCAGCTCAGATCCACTTTGGCGACAAAAGACTGCAAGAACGAAGAAGAAGAGAAAGCCATTGAATGAGAAAGAAGAGCAAGGAAAGACTCCTCTAAGAAAGCGGATTGGTGTACCTCATCAAGTCATGGAGCTCGACGAGCTGATGTGCTAAAGGCCGTTTATACGATCTGTCATACAACAGGCATGATCAACATACAGCAACAGAGGGGGAAAGTTAAGAAGCCTGCTGTTGAAAAGAAGAAAGGTTTTCTCTTCTTCATCAAGACAGACAAAAGAAGAATAAGAATTCCCAACAATAGCACCAAAGATACCCTAAAGGAGACGTGACCTATCTCACGTCAGACAGGAGATCTCTACAAGATAGACAGGGGAGGTTGTGTGGGTTCGATTCTCACAGTTCTCTCTCTATTGAGGGATGACAAGAGAAAGAAAGGGTTATGCTGTGAAGCGAGAAGATGAAGAGAGCTCAGCAACTACCTCGCCTTATCAACATTCGCAAGACCTGAAGAGATAGGAAAGAGTCTTTAGACCTCCTTCTGTGCAGTTGCCGTCTGATCCCTTCTTTATGGTAGCATGAGGGACTGTCTATGATTGCGCCTGGATGGAGCTCTATTATAGACACGTGTATCTACATAAGACAGGGACATGTGCGTCTGTCTACATGCAGATGTCATGTACATACACAGAGTTTGATTCCCTAATAAGAAAGTCCATATCTTCCTCTCTCTCTCTTTCTCTCTCTTTCTCTTTGTGTGTGTACGGGGTTTGTCTCACCGGGTGGCTGGGCGGTTGACAGCGGTCCGGCACCATTTGCTTAGTGCGATAAGAAACTCCTGAATAAACAAGACAATGAGTAAAAGAAAGACAGACAGGAAGAAAGAAAAGAAGAAAGAAATAGAGATTCACTCTCGTATGAATTTTCTTTCAAGATATCATATAGATGTAGATGTACTGCGGCGTCCAGGATTTCATTGGATCTCTATGGTAGGCGAGGAGTGAAAACGTCGAGGAAGAGAGAGAAGAAGTGAAGAATTACGATTGTCTCGTAGCATGTCTCTAAAACGGAGAAGCTAGCAAGAGCCCAGTCCCATGAACAGCATACACACGACCACCTCCTTACCGTATCGTCCACCTCTCCTCTCAAGATACACTTCATTCATTCAAAGCAAGAAGAACGACTTCAGGCTTTTCTTTCTCGCTCCTTTTTTCTTTCTTTGAGAGTAGATAGAGAATTCGCTATCTGGAGAGACCCTGACGAGCACCCTCACCAGATCTTTACACTCCTACTACGACTAGTACCACTCATCATTCTATTTCTACACCTCCTCCCTCCCTTCCTTCCTTCCATCTTTACCTGTCCTCTCTCTTTCTCTCTCTCTCTCTTTGTTTATCTTCCTTTTGTCTTTTACTTGGACTGATTCAAAACTTTACTTTCAGGAAGAGATGGTGGATAAGACGATCTGACCCAGAAAGCACTAGTCGTACCTAACTTAGCTAAACAACAGAATCCATAGAAGGAAAGGAGAGGAAAGAAAAGCAATAGAGAAGATCTCAACGAGAAGAAGAAAAGGAGAGTCGAAGATGACCTCCAATACACACGTTTTCTAAAACAAGACATGAGCTAGCGATAGGTGTCTACTAGACACGCATCCTTCAAACTCCTCTCCGTCTCTCTTGCGGCTCGGTTTTGTCTGAATGTGAGAGAAACATCTCTCCCCCCCTTTCACAACTTTCTTAACACCTTCTTGGTTTCACACAAGAAAGGAAAGAAAAGTAAAGAAGAGACATGCATACACCAAAGAGAAGTCTTATGAAGTGGAAGTGAAGAGTTGAGGAGAACAAGCTTTCATAAAGACTTACGTCGTGAAGAAGATCTTTTGACTTCATGAAATTTAGGCATGCAAACGGATTGACAAGCTCATCGACATCTTGATCGTCGACCATTGATTTAGTTCGCTGTGAAAAAAGGAGAAAACAGAGTGTATCGACAGCCACTGCTTAGCGAAAGAAAAAGAACAAGAAAAGAAAGAATGAAAGAAGGAACAAGTACACACAGATCGACCTGCTCATCTACTACCTTCACGGAGGCGAAACAACGAAAAGAAGACCTTCTTTCTCGGTGCCTTTAGAACATTCTTTCAGAAACACCCCTCCCTTCCTATCTATCTTTAATCTATCTATCTATCTATCTTTAATCTATCTATCTATCTTTAATCTATCTATCTATCTATTTTAAATCTATCTATCTATC
>NW_027160477.1:0-6045 GCF_002600585.1 Cystoisospora suis
TGCATATCCCGTTGCCGTAAGTCTCGCTGTGACCCACTTAGCGAGACTTACGGCAACGGGATATGCACATGTGGTGACAGTGGCGTGTCCCGCCAGGAGCTAACCCCTTAGCTTCCCTCTTGTTGTGCTCCTCTTGCTCCGTGCCTTGGGGCAGTGCCTGGACACGCTCGTTGGTAAGTGCCTCTCGCGATTCTTCGTTTCTTTTCCAGCATTCGTGCGCCACGTCCCTGCCAACGACGCCTGGCGGCCCCCGTTGTAGTAAACTTTCTTTCGTGACTCTTTCCCACCCACCTAATTTTGTGTCGCTTTCGCGGTTACCTGTTTCTTTCCCCCTCTCCACGTTGCTTTGCTCACGCCGCCTTTCTAGTCGGAACAGATTTGCATGCGTGTCTGCCTCGGGGATCGTCGTTATCCCGCTCACTCCCAACGTACCGTCGTTCTCCGTCTCCATTCTTTGTGAATAGGCCTCCTGCGAGACACGAGCCATATCTGTGCCCCCCCCACATTGGAGGCCCTGAGTAATCTCAACTGACTCGGGCCTTCTGTGGACATCACCGTAGACTTCTTCGTCCTGGTGTTCCTTAGTGGCGCTCTCTCTCGGATACGCTTCGCGTCCTGTTAGGACTACACCAAGACTCCGGATTTGTTGGTCCGAACTCGGGCGCGGAGGTCCTTCGGAAGCAGACCTTGGAAAGCCCAGACAGGTGAGCCTTCCCTCCGTAGATGCGGAGTCCTTTTCCAGCTGATGGCACCTCTCGGGGGCTAGAACGGGAACATGCGACAAATGCATCTTCGAGGCACTGGCTTTCTGGGTAGGCGATCGCCTCACAGTCTCAACCTCCTCAGCTCCGTCTTCACATATCTCGCTACGCTTCCGCGATACCTCGGGCTGAACTCTTCCGAGCTGACCTTCTCCGATTCCTCTTGCATTCTTATGGTCGGTCTCACTTTCACAGCAACCATACGTACTTCGGACTGCCTCGTAATTTTGCCCCTCAACGCGTTTATCCTCCTGCCTTAGCACACCAATCCCGCCTACAGATTTTTGTGGTGTTTCTCCGTCTACAGTGAACTTCTCTACGCAAGGGGTACTCTCCTGGGCTGCGAGGTCGCCTCCCAAGGTGTTTTTTGCTGGTCCGTTCGGAACCGATTTTTCCTTCGACTTCCCCGAAGCGGTGTGAAGAACAACCGTGCCTTCTTCTAACTCGGGGCTTGCAGCATCCTTCTCACTGCTTCTACTTCTTCCTGGGCGGGGCTTTACACTCGGTAGGCGCCGCTTCTTAGTTGCTGCCGGACGCTCTTCTCTTTGGTCGTTTTTCCTCTTTTTCCAAAGATCAATTAAGAGAAAATCTTCATCGTCGGTTTCGGTCGCCCCCCCATCTTCAGTCTCCGTCTTGTCTGCTCCTTCGCGACATGAGCGGGGGTCTCCGTCTTCCTCAGTTACTTCTGCGTCAAGGATTCCTGTCTCGCCCTCTGTTCCACTTGCGTTATCCACTTGCGTACCATCTGCGCCACCTTGCCAATCTCGTCTTTGCAGCTGCTCGGTCGAGAGACGTTGTTCTCCCGCCTGCACCGGCTGGATTTCTTCACTTCTTCTGCTTTTTTTTTTCTCCTGTGAGCTTTCATCTCCTAACATGCTTTCCCTTTTCTCCGTTGCGTGTTCCCCTTCTTCTCCGCTCTCCCCTTCCTCTCTTTTTAGTGATGTCCCAACTTCAGCACATGCTATTTTTCTACGGGATCGTAGCACGCGCTCCGTTCCGTCACTTTCTTCGCGAGCTCTTTGTCCACCATCTCCTCCTTCCCCCCGTTCGCTCCCCTCTCTTCCCATGTCCCCCTCTGCTTCTCCTCTGTCCGGCTCCGACTTCATTGAAGGCGGAGGCGTGATCTCAGTCGTTGTGTCCTCTTCTGCTGTGGCACTGCTATTCTTCAACAGCTGAGTTTTCTTATCGGCTCCGCAAAGCGCTCCCTCTCCTCCTAAACCTCCTAGCTTTCCTCCCCCTTTGCCTACAGCAGCCCCACCTGACGCCAGGCGAACGAGTGATGTCGCCAGCGGGTACCCGAGCTCGGCAGCGCATGCGCAAGCACCTTCGTAAGCCTCATAGAAGCATTTGAGCGTGTTCTGCGCTAAGGCGAATCTCTTGCATCCAATGTATCGTTTGTTCCGCAGCGCTACAAGGGGTGGCGGAGACTCGTCTGCAGTCTCCGAAGAGGACGGCTCTAAGATAGACGGACTTGAGTTTTCTTTTCTCACAACGGACTGTTTGTCCGATCTCTTCTGTGCATCTCCCTGCGCACATGGAGTGGCGTCAGGCGCACGTGCTGGCGGAGAAGGGGGGAAAAAGACTTTTTCGAACTTGAACACCTTAACAGTGAAGGCACGCTGCCCTTTCAACCAGTACATCATAGGATACTTGAGAGGTCGCATTTTATCGGCAATCCTGTCAAGCTGGGAGCTTGTGTACACACGCTCCTCCCCCTCTGCCACCCCGTGAGCCTGAGAGAGACTATTTTGCCTCGCAAGTTTGGAAGGAGGGAGTTCTTTTGTTTCTTGTTTTTCATCTGCTCCCTCTTCTTCAAGTTGCGCGTGACCTCCTGCTTGACTGCGGTCGTCCTCTTCCTCATCTTCCTCCACATAGCGCCGTCGTTTTCTTCTCATGAACGCTTTCGAGGCAGCAAAGGGCCTTGGCAACGGTGAGAGGCTATCCCGCTTCTCTTTTTTCTCTCTTTCCTCTTCCTCCTTTTCGTCTGCAGGCATGTGTGCGCATACGCCAGCCCGACAGCACTCAGCTATTTATTCGCTCGGTCGAACTGAACACAACAAATTTGAGAACCGGTTTTCTTTACAGCAGCTGCAGTCACATCCACCACGCTAGTCCAAGATGGGAGTAGAGGAATGCTCGCTTCAATAGTAAGTGACGTCAACTACTATGACCTCAGTCGATAGTCTCATTGTGCCCCAGCTGACCACTCGCCGCGCTTGCCAAACCCAACTGGGACATTCTAAAGAATACAGGAATGGCAGTTTCGTTCCCGCGTGAGTCTGGTGCTTCCGGATTCCGAAAGTGTGAGAGCGGCGATGCAGCTTACTGCTTGTGTGCTTACGGCGAAGATGCGTGTTGAACGAGCTCATTCATCTACTAATGCCCTCTTCTTTGTGCGAATGCTATTCTTTCTTTACCTAAGTAAACCGGTGCTGTACGCGTGAAGATTCACAGCGGCAAAGATACACTAAGCTGGAAATTCCTCATTCTGTTTACAGCCGTGCATTCTCTGTATACTGTCTCATTCAGATTCCTAGGACTTTTCAGCCTGCGTCTAGCTTCTCGAGAATAATAGCTTCTGCTCTTCCCATTTTGGTAGACAGGGATCCAGCGGTTCGTTTCTTACCAGGAGGACTTGAATGTATTCGTTCCTGCGACTGTATGGCACCGTTTATAATTTTTCCAACTGGCTCTTCTCCTCCGTCTGCATCCATGATTGCTCGGTGTGCTTTATCCTGTTTCGTTTTTCCTGTCGCTGGGTCTGCCGAGTTTGTTATCTTGAGAGAGTCCCCTGGTGTCGACCTATCCTCATTCTGAAGCCCTGGGAGACACTGAGCGCTTTCCTCCGTGTTGTCTGCGGTAGGAAAACCCGACTGGATATCAGCATCAAGAGAGTTGACGGGCTCTGGTCTTGCCAGTTGATGTAACGTGTTGTCACCGACTGAAGAGCGAGCAGAGGTCCCCCACGAAGCTCCATCAGTCTCGTTTTCCGGAACACGCCGCCGACCAGAGTCGACTTTTTCAAGACCAGTACAGGTGATATTCAACTGGCTTCCGCCGCCAGAGTGTGAGCTGAACGGAGGCGTGCCTAAAGTACTTTGGGAGCCTCCATTACGTTTATCCAAGTATTCGCACGCTGCTGCAAGAGTCGCAGCGACCTCGTCCACTGTCTGCGGTGCGAAAGTTCTCGGGGGGATCCATCGGCTGCGGCACGCCGGGCTCTTTACTAACCTGGAAGACGGAAAAGAAAGAATGGGGTACACTGTTGTCTCTTTCTGTGTCGCTTTCTTCCGGCTGGCGTTGAAGCTCACATTTCGGAAAAGAACAAAGAGAAAGGAAAGACGATCGCGCGGGCCGGGCGATGAAGGATGGGAAGCAGGTAGCCAGGTTTGCGATTAGACGGTCAACACAACGAAGAACCCGTGATAGCAACTCCACTTCATACGAAGTAAGGACTTCTGCAGGCATGCTTGATCCCACGTTGGGATGAGAAGATTCGCTGAGGGTAGATCATAGTGACGCTCGCTTGGTGATTCGTCCTAGCACAGGTGGTCTCAAGGTACGGACCTCTCGAGTATCTAAGCAAGCCCTTAGACGGAGGGGTTCAAGAGTCTGAACTAAGACCGGAGGTTCTGGCGTCGGGGCATCCTGTCCCGTGCATAACCATAAGGAGGAGGCTTCTCGATGCACCCAGATGAATGTATTGGATTGCGCTGTAGCCGTTCAAAGTATGTAGGGAACTCACTACTACTTCGTGAAGAGTTTCTTTTGTTTCTCTCTAGGTGGGCTCATAAGAGCTCTCCGAAGACGGGTTTCCTTGCGCGCAGCAACCTATGGACTCTACAAACGACTTCACACTTCCGATGAAATACTATTCCTGCCGTCTAGTGAACACTTCTGGTGAAATGTATATGCGCCTGTCAGGTATCTCCTTGAGGTAAGTCTTACGCAACGGCCACTGCAACGGGATGAGAAAAGTGCTTCGTCTGCCCCTGAACTACAACGCGTCCAGACGAAAATTCAGTTCACATGTCTGCTCCAAGAAGGACTCCTCTCTCTTGTGATCTCTCACGTGAACGACACTGTTCTACGAAAGGCTCACCAGCGTCCCTGAGTTTTTGACCATGTTATTCCTGCTTTCCAAGGCCTAAGGGTCTTCGCCTCGGCTGTGAGGAGGCGAAGAAGCTGTTGCCGGTCGTACATCTCTTTAGTGCGCCGCTCTTTCTCCAGGACTTCTTTCTCTCGCATTTTCTTCTTGGTCTCAGACACCCGAGATCTCTCTGGTGCTTTGTTTCGTGCGTTCTCCTCCGCAAGCAGATCGGAGTTCTTTCGTGAATCAGAAAGGACGCTCGCTCCGTCAAGTCTCTCAAGGCTGCGTGCTGTTTTCTTCTTTCCTCCTCCAGCTTCTGAAATGAACCCGTGCGGAACCCACTCATCCGGCTCTTCTTGGCCAGCCGATAGACTGTACTCTGATTCAGCCTCATTGGACTCTTTTTCCTCATCTTCTTGTTCTTGTTGAAGCTCCCGCAAGCGCTTCGACACCCAGAGGGCTTTCCCACTTGAGCGCCGTTCCTCATCAGCCGACAAAAGTCTCCGTTTCCTTTCAGATGTGTCTTCGTCGTTTCCGTCTACTTCCTCGTCCTTTTTCTCTGTTTCTTCATTTTCTTGGCCTCCTTGACTCTCCTCCCGTACTGGTGTTACTCCTGTTTGATCTCTCGAAGCCACATCCAGCTGTATCTCTCCGTTCTCTTCTGGCACCGTCTCTGATAAAACCTTTTTGCTGCAGTTCCGTGCATTCACCTTTCCTTGTAAAACATTTTCCCGGCTGGTGGTCATCTGGTCCATTTCCTCGTCGTCGTCACCTTCATCTGTAGAGCTGTCTACCTCTACAATACCTTGGTTCAAATCTTCTACTCTCTCTTTGTCCCCCCATGCACTCCAGTTTCTCCTGACCTTCCCACCTTTCCCTTTTGCTTCCCGAGGTTCCGCTTTTCGTCTCTCTCCGGGTACAACCCCCTTTGTTTCTGCTACCCCCAGTCCATAGCAAGGACCTACATTAATCCTCTGTGCATCCTGTTCTCCTTCGTTCTCGTCTTCTTTATCGTCTTCGCAGGAGGCAACCTGGTAAGACTGATCATCATGAACAGAGTCCGAAGCACCCTGGCCAGCGCTTCGAAGTTCATTCGCCGTTCCTCGTGTTTCGCCCCGATTCGTTCTTGCACCACCTCCAAGTTGTTTTTTCATTGTAGCCTGCTGTCGGCTTCTGCCCAGATGTAGTCTGTCA
>NW_027160478.1:0-183 GCF_002600585.1 Cystoisospora suis
GAGAGATGTGTATACAGAGATTGGCTATAGAGTGTAGTTTGCACTTCCGTGGACTTTCGCTCTGTCTACCCTAAAAGACGAACCTCCTCATCTTTTTCATTCCTTATTGAAGAGTCAACGACCCAAAGTCATTTTCTTCATGCCTTTCGTCTTTACTTCTTCTTCTTTCTTGTATTTCTCTAA
>NW_027160478.1:334-1139 GCF_002600585.1 Cystoisospora suis
TTTCACAAAGAAGAAGACCTTCAGTCTTTTCTTTCTCAACTTAAATCCCTTCACCTATCTGTCTCTTCTTCCACTGTGAGAGGGGTCATCGATAGTCTTTATCGGTAGTCACGTGTCGATTCATCCCTTTGGCTAGTTATCTCTACGCCTCCCTTCTTTTCTTCTCTCGGCCCCAAACCTCCACTCCCTCATCCATCAAACGACACACGCCACGCAGTTCAACTACTTCTATATATAAATATAGACATACATATGTGTAGATATATATAGGCATATGCATATATATCTATCTGTATAGATATGTATATATGTGTGCTGCGTAGTCTCACGTGTCCCTATATATTCATCTCTTCATACATTTATCATTCATCTTCACACACAGGGGGAGAAGAAAAGAAGAGAGAAAAGAAACGGCTCGTTAATTTTCTTCTTCTTTCTATTCTGCTTCTTCTTCTTCTTGAAAAGACTGCTCGGTCTGTAGATAAGTCATCTGTCTTGTAGCTGTCGATCTCCATTCATCGTCTCGGGGTGGCTGGAGACTTCTTCTCCAAACATCTTTATTTCTTATCTTCCCTTCATTCTTACACTTTCTCTCTCTCTCTCTCTATATATATATATATATATCTATGTACATTTATGTATGTACGTATGTATCTATGTATGTATGTTTGTATGTATTTGAATATAGGCGTCATGTGTATATGGGGGGTGTGTGGTATGTGGAATAAAGTCGTCGCGGTCGTCAGAAGAAGATTGATCGACTCCTCATCTATCTGTCTGTCTCTAGTCTCTCTCGCTATTTCTA
>NW_027160479.1:0-228 GCF_002600585.1 Cystoisospora suis
GTAGTAGTAGTAGTAGTGATAATGTTGAGGGAGATCGGGTTGGAGTTAGATACATAGATAGATAGATTAAAGATAGAAAATGGATTCCAAATAGGTAGGTAGGTAGGTAGGCAGGCAGATACAAGATAGCTAGATAGATAGACAGATAGGTTCAGAACAGGTAGGTAGATAGGTTTAAGAGATATAAAGGGTCAGGTAGCTTCAACATAGATAGATAGATGCATAAAT
>NW_027160480.1:0-216 GCF_002600585.1 Cystoisospora suis
AAGAGCCCTGCAGCATATGACAACCACATTACCCCGGGACAAGATCGCGTCAACAGCTACAGGAAAACGAACCAATACGCCAGACTGAGGCCAAATCGGACTCACTCCAGCTCCAAGGCATCCCAGGAGATCCAGAACAGCCGACCATCCGAGGCAAAGCCCAAAACGCGGACGTGCCGCATCAACGGACGGTCGACCAGCAGAGCGATGGCACAC
>NW_027160480.1:706-967 GCF_002600585.1 Cystoisospora suis
GGAGAACGCGTGGGCGCGGAAAGCAAATAAAGCTTAAATTTAGACCCGGACAGGGGGCCAAGACACCACAACGGAAAGAGCAAGAAGAATGCAACAAGTCAAGGCGCGGAGAGCCGGTGGAAAAGCGATTTAGCCAGGAAAATACCCATGGGAAAATTGCCCGAAGTGGGTCGGCGGGACAGCGTCGCTGGATGCCCGGCCGGGAGAGCGGCCGCGGGCAGACGAGCCGACCAACGACCCCGGGAACAATGAAAGGCTCCA
>NW_027160481.1:0-267 GCF_002600585.1 Cystoisospora suis
GATAGGTAGATAGGTGGATAGGTCGAGGAAAGAGCTAGATACAAAAGGTGTCACGTGATAAAGGACGTTCTTTCTCTATGGATAGTAGCCGGTGCCCGTGGATGTATAGAGTGATGTAAGTGGCTGTACAGGATCATATACGAGGTGTATCTACACGGTTTAACAAATGGGAGAGAAGTGCTTCTTTCTCTCTACTTATCGCGACGCGTACATGTGTCTTTGAATATCTTATGTATACATCTTCTGATTCAGCAATTATATAGAGAA
>NW_027160481.1:697-9874 GCF_002600585.1 Cystoisospora suis
TTCTTCTTCTTCTTCTTTTATCGAGAGGGAATGAGGGATAGCTTACCTCAGTTATATACCAGATGATTTGCTTGTCTTCATGTGGTTCGCCTATTGCAAAGTCCCACAATTCAACTACGACTGGTAGTACCCCCGCATGCAAAGAGAGAGNNAAGACAGGTAGATAGTTAGATAGCTGAATATATTTATCAGACAGATAGATCTTCGTCCTCTGTCTCTCTCTGTGTCTCCTGTTTGGATGTGCGTTCGCTATACAAATAGACCTGAATCTACTGTGTGTAGATACACATTACATGTACATCTATTTACTATGGAACTTGCAGCATATACCCTGATCAACACATGTCCAAAACCGCATGCACCAAAAGTCAGAAGGAGGAAGCTATGAACCGTTAGCATTCTCTATCTATCTTTAATCTATCTTAATCTATCTATCTATCTTTATCTATCTTTAATCTATCTTTATCTATCTTTAATCTATCTTTAATCTATCTATCTGTCTAGGCCACTGATCTCCTGAAGAAGAAGAAGAAAAAGAAGTTTCGATGGTTTCCTACAGTAGAAGAAATTGGTAGGAAACAGAAGAGGAAGAAGAAGAGAAAGAAGAAAAGAAGCCGCAGCCGTTGGTGATAATTAGAATGTCTTTCCATTCAATAGAAATTTCTCTCTCTTTCCTTTTCTCTCTTTGGTGTCTCGAGCTCTTCTTCGAGCGTTTGAACTTTCTTTCTCTGCTTTTCTTGTCTTTTTGCATCTTGCTTTCTCTCTGTATGTATGTGTATCTGGGGTGTGTATAGACCGAAGAAAAGCTGGCGGCTCAGGAGGTTGTCTTCACTAGAAAACAAGAAAAAGTAAAACTTTCTCTCTCTCTCTCTAATCGTTTCTTCTCTTCTCTTCGTTTCCTTCGTGTTGCTCTTTAGGGTCATCTATGTTATCTTTTTCGATCATCTGCCTCTTCTTCACTTCCCTTCTCATCCTGTACTTTCTCATACCGCCCCTAATCACCCACAAAACTATCGAAGAAGATATCTACCGCCACTACTCCTACTACTCCTACTATGACGACTCGCACCATTCTAGATCTAGCATGTCACCTGCATCTTCGTGCATGCCTATAGCGTATATATAGATATGCCTGTCCATATAGATATAGAGAGAGATAGATACAGAGAAGCGCGTATAGGTTCAGTATGTGTATCTACTCATATATCGACTATGTCTTTACGGATCGTAAACAGACATGCATATCTATGGCTCTTCTTGGAGAACGTCTTTTTTCCTCTTATCATGTCTCTCTTTTCGTTTTCTTCTTCTTCTTCTTCCCCGCGTTAGGTTCAGAATGTCTTGGAGAATACAAGGCATGCTCTTCAATCAGAACAAGAAAAGGTACGGGCTCCCGTCTCTCTCTTTCTCTTTCTCCCCGGTATTATATATGTCTCCTTCCGTGTCTTCTCCTCCTGTCTCTCTTAGTGGTCGATATCGTGTCTCCTCTCTCTCTTTCTTTTTCTCTTCCTCTTCTTCTTTTTCTTGCTGTATGGACACCCATTGCTGTCGTGCATATTAACTACTTACGTCGTCGTAGGCCTCTCTTCCTCTCTCTTTGGAACCTATACGTGGTCCCTTTTTCTTCGTCTTCGTAGCATGTTCCTTCTATCTTGTTTAGACCACGCCTCGCCTCATCTCTCTCCTCTTCCTACCGCTTGTTTCTTTTTCTTCTTCTCCTCCTCTATGTAGATGTCTCGATGTGAGGGGATCCACACACGTTTTCCTATCATTTTCCGACCCTTTCTAGCTTCACCTCTTCTCGCTGTTTTTCTCTTCTTCTATCGTATCCTCCTCAATACAGAGGCCTACGGCCTACTCACCCCCATCTGTATATAGATGTAAGATATAGCCAAGATAGATAGATAGATAAAGAGAGACTAAAGATAGGCAGATTAAGGAGGGATAGATAGATAAAAGATAGATACATGTCTGTATGTTGTTTGTATAGGCGTATAATTTCTGCCTGGTCTCTCTTCAGCTTTTCTTCTTCTACGATCGGCACCACTAGGATATAGAGAGTCACGGGAGAGAGAAAGAAAAGGGCCAAGTCTAAAGAAGAGAAAGAAGAGATGAATGAAGGTGTTCCTTGCCCTTCTGTTGCTCGCTTTCTCCGCAGATTCCTTAGACATCTTTTCACCCCTTTGTTCCTCTCTTCTTCTTCTTCGTCTTCTTCTTTCTCCGTCATTCTTTTCTTCATCTCCTTTCTTTTCTGTATGCAGGCCCATACCCTTGAAGCGTCACTAGAGAAGCTGAAGAAAGAGAAAGAGAAACTTCAGGTAGAGACAGCAAACACCCCCACACACAAACTCGTCAAACTATTAAGAGGAAGCAAGCGACGTCTCCATCTTCCGTGTAGAGACACATTCTCTCTATCTCTTTTGTGCTCTTCTTTCTTCGCTTCTCCATCGTGCCCTACTACTCGCTATGCCATTCACTCCTCTCTCGTCTTCTATACAGTAAATATGGACCATCTATCTATCTATCTATCGACTGTTGCTTGTCATCTCTGTATCACTTCATTTCTTTTCCCTTTTCTTCTTCTCCTTCTCTCTCCTATATCCTCCCCAATGTTTAGAGGCGTCGATCTACGACTCCCCATTCTACCTAACAATAGCCTGTCACGTGAAGAATAGCAGGAAAGCTTGTCAAATAGACAAGAAGAAAAAGAATCTCCTCCCACGTGAAGGAGACGACTCTCTGTTTCTTCGCAGTTAACAAGGGGTGTAGACTTGGAGATCTCGACTGTCCGTCTCGGAGTTCTAGCTAGAATCGAGATATCTCGATTCTCCTGTAAGCCTCCATATCGGTATCTCGATGGACTGCTTCTCCTGTCCTGTCTCTTTATTCGAAGATGTGTACGATCGATCATGCTTCTTGTGTCCTTTTTTGTCTTTTTCAGGCAGAGAAAGAGAAAGAAGTCAAGAAAGTCTTAGATGAACTGAAAGAAAGAGAAACCCAATTAAAAGCAGAGAAAGAGAAGAATGTGAAGAAAGAGAAGCTTCTAGAGGAGAAGAATCAAGATCTGAACGTGCAGCTTGAGAAGCAGAAAGAAGAATTGAAGAAGAAATTCGAGGAAGTTGAGAAGGAGAAGAAGCATGTGAGTGAAATGAAGGAGAAGATGAAGAAGATGAAAGAGAAACAGGAGGCTTTAGAGGAGGAGAAGAAGGAGAAGGAGAAGGAGAAGAAAGAACAAGAAGAAGAAAGAAAGAAGAAAAGAGAAGGGGGAGCAGAGAGTCTGTCGAGGAAGCAGCAGTCCAAGATTTCTGCTATGATTGATCAGCATCGACGTCTAAGTATACCTCAAGATCATCATGCTCTTGTACAGTCCAAAGAAGAGGAAGAAAGGAAGAAGAAAGAAGAAGAGAAGAAGAAGAAAGAAGAAGAGAAGAAGAAGAAAGAAGAAGAGAAGAAGTTGAGAGAAGAAGAAGAAAGAAAGAAGAAAGAAGAAGAAGAATTGAAGCTCTTATTATCACCGTCAAGCTCAGAAGTGTTTCGCATGATCATGAGAGAGCGAGAGGATGACACAAACGAAGGAAAGACTCCGTCGGAAATCTTAAGAGAGAAGTTAAAGGAAGCTCTTCTAGATCGAATCGACCAGCAATCTGATGAGCTAGATCAACTCTTGAACGATCCTATCCTTGATCGAAGTGTGAGCCTCGTTCACGCCGGCCCTGCGCCTCCTTCTCCTCATCCTCACCATCAACGTCTTTCTCCGTTTATAAGGCGAGTTAAAAGCCCTGTGAAGCCTTATGTAGATGGCGAACGAGATGAAGCCGAAGAAGGAAGCGAAGGCGAAGAAGAAAGAAGAGAAAGAGAAGAAAAACAAGATGAAGAAGATGGATGGATCAAAATGAAGAGCGAAAGAGAAGAACAAGGAGGAGAAGAAGAAAGAAGAAGAAAAGAAGAAGAAGAAGAACAAAAGCATCATGCAACTCAGCACCGCCATCATCTTGCGCCCCCTCGTAAAGCTTCCTCGACGGACGGTCTCCTGGAGCATGGAGGGCGATTGATCTCTTCAGAGTACATCGATTCTTATCGGCATGCAAAACAGAAGTCGCCGAAGGTTGTCCCTGATCTCCCTCTTGATCTTTTCTTCTCCAGCCAGAAGAAGAATAAGAAAGAAGAAGACGAAGAGGATCGATCGAATCAACATCCCTCTGTAGCTCTCTTCACGAGACCGAGAAGAACTCTCTTATCTCTCCCGAGGCTTCCTCTCGTCATAAGAGAAGAAGAAGAAGAAAGGAGGATCGAAAAGCAAGAAGAAGTTGTCGAAGATGGGAAGAAGAAGAAGATAACGACGGGCGATCGAGATGAGTTGAAGGGTGGGGGGGTGATAGGCGGAGAAGCTAGCACGATAAAGAAGAAGAAGATGATGACGATCGGACATGGCGAGACTGAAGACGAGGATGAAGACGACGGACATCTCATGAAGCTCCAGGCAAGTCAAGTAAAAGAATCCTTTTCTTCTTCTTCTATCAAGAAATCTGCACCTATCAAATCTTCTCCTTCTTTAGCATCTTTCTTAACAACAATGAAAAAAGTCTCTCAGCCTCCTTCCGTATCTTCGCGTTCTCCTTCTCCCCTTGGGAAGCAGCATCGACTTTCTGTCCTGTCATCTCCGATGCAACTGAATCGACGCCGCCTCTCGCTGTCACATGAAAAGGATGAAGAAGGCGGAGAAGCGACGAAACCCGCGAGTGGATTTCTTTTATCTTCTTCCTTAGGAGAGAAGCGAGTGGTAGACGAAGGAGAAGAAAGACAAGAAGGTCAAGGGATGGTTCCTCGTATCGAAGTCAAGGCAGCTAGCCCTAAGCTTTCCCCTCTTGTCTCTTCGTCGATACTTCGATTGTCCTCTCCTCGTGTATCGGAGAAAGATCGGAAACCTCTTCTCTCCTCAGAGGAAGAAAGAAGAAAATCTCGAGGTCTTCTTCCCTTGTTATCTCCGTCTTCTTTAAGTCGTGACGAAATTATTCAGAGAGCTTTCGGTGGAGTGGGGGGGGGAGAACAAGGAACGAGCCGACTCTCGATGGTCTCTTCTCCCTCTTCAGATGTGAAGAAGATGAAGAACAAGGTGAGAGAAGAAGATAGAAAAGACGGCCGTGGCTATGCTTCAAGACGAGATGATCTTCTCTTAAGTACAGAAAGACTCATGAGACTAGCTCAACAGAATAAGAGAGACAAGGAGAGGAACCTACTGCCTAAGAAAGATAGATCCTATATGTTGGTCTCTGGAGATGGAGCGAGAAGCGAATCTACAAGTGAGGATGAAGAGAAGAAAGGAGCAAGACGAAGAAGGGGAGATGATCCTATAAGAGAGAAGTATACAGATACAGATGAAGATGAAGAAGAAGGATTGAATGAACTACAACGTATACGACGTGCGAAAGTGGAATCTCTTCTTCTAGATCTCAAGCTAGGAATTGCCTCTACTCAAGCAGACGTCGCCTTATTAAAGGATACAATCCAAAAGAAGAACGCTGAAATCTTGCAGAAGACATCTCTATACAACACCCCCGACAGCAGTCGCAAAAGGGTGAAGAAGAAAAAGAAGAAGCAGACGATGTTATCTTCCTAATGAAGAGACACAGGATACAACCCTGCACAGTCGCTCGAGGTGCAGAGGAAGGTCGATGATATGATACAACGTGTTCCTGTCTTGACAGTTTGAAAGAAAGACCCTCCCGAGTCGCTTTAGAGAAGAAGAAAAGAAAAGGTGGATCGAGAGGGAAGCATTCTTTCTCTCGAGGGCTGTTCTAATATGTATGGCGTGTTTAGTTAGGTAGATGATGCGTTTCCTACCTCATTGTTTTTCTGGTGTACGTACACCTCAATACTCAGTCGTGGTCTTTCTGTTTGTCTCGGTTATATCAATTAAGAATCCGTCTACATGTATACGTACCTACAGATATATACACGGGCATATCGATCTATCTACGTATGTCTATCTCTCCATTTGTATAGCTTTAAAAACGTACAGGTCTTCTGAGTAGTGTATATGGCTACGGAAGTACACAGGGATCTGCTGCTAGGCAGGTAAAGGGATCTTGCCGATATGGGTGTATGGTATGCAAGTTGATGTATGTGCATGCATGTTTTGTCTTGTTCTCTCAGTATTATGACTTTGATGATAGCAAGTGTATATACAGCTGAGAAAAAGATACACGCATGCGCATCTTTTATCTTCAATTACACAACTCGAAAGTTCTTCGGCTCATTTTCTTCGTTCTTTCTTTCTTTCTTTCTTTCTGTCTTCAATCTCGAGAAATATCTCACTAGCAAACCATCTATTCCTTCCTATTCTTCTGCTGTAGGAGATATACTTGACCTCCTAGCGTCGATAGAAAGGGCGACATAACGAATCAGGTCCTCTGCTCTTTCTTTAGAGAAGGAGGCGAAAAGGAGATAACTGACCGTACGAAAGACAACAGCGTACTTGAAAAAATCACTCCTATCACCTTACACCTCTTCGAATATAAGCCGAACGACATCATCCGTCTATATGTGAAAAAGCTGGTCCTAGTCTTGACTCCTCTTATCCTTATCTTATCTCGATATTCTATTGTCTTGAAGTTGTGATGGCTGTATTCTCTGCGACGTTTTTCTTATCATAAAGACGTTAAGAGAGAATGTATCGAATGAGAGGTCTCCCTGCTCGATCTTTCTGTCTCTCTATCTCTCTGAATGCTTCCGTCCTTGTTTCTCTGGACGATCTTCAGAATGACCTCTCTTTCATCTCTGTCTTTTGAACGAAAGGAAAGCACATGTAGCGTGATATCCGCGTATAGATGAGAGACCTACGCTGAATAGGAGCGTGAAGTCAGTTGCTAGCTCGTGTACATATAGACAGACCAGAAGGAGAGAAGGAGGGAGAGAGAGAGAAATAGAGAAAGTGAAAGAAAGAAAAAGAGGAGAAAGAAAGAAGGATAGAAAGAAAAGATGGAAGACATGACGCGTCTTTATGAATATCTGCATACATTGAGTTCACTGCTTTTTTATCCACCAGGAAGAGGATCATCCTGCTTGGCATAGCAGGTCTACCTCAACATTATCTTTCTTCTCCAAGACACTTAGCTAGCTACCTGGCTAGCTAGACATAGATGTCTAAATACCCCTGAGCAGGGATCCCGACATAAAGGAGATAAGAAGACACTGTCTCTCTCTCCCTCTGAAGGTGTACATACACCGGTCTGAACGTCGCTTAAGGGGCGGCCGCCAGACCGACCCTATAGACGTCCTTACACAGCCGTAGGCGGGACGCGACGGCGCAGACATTTCTAATGTGAAGGAATGTAAATCTCTTCTTTCTCTCTCTTCTCGGCTTTCCTCTCAAGGGCCTCTTCCTTCTTTTTCTTGTCTTCTCTTTCTTCAGTTGAAAACGTGATCTACGTGTGCCTTCACTCGGTCGTCAAAATCTTCTTCTTCTACTTCCTTTTTCTTCCTTCTTTTCTTTCTTTCTTTCTAAGTCGCGATTTCTTGAATGGGCAGTCCATGTATGTATGCACAGACATACATCTACCAATATACACATATACATGTACACATGTATGTCTATAGAGAAAGAGAGAGAGAGTCTCGTGGAGAAGGTAAAGGTATATCATAGAGATACAAAGAGTGAGAGGCGTAAATGCATATACATATGTATATATATATATATGTACATAGACAAGAAAAAGAAGAGAGTGAGAGGAGGAAGGAAACTTTCGTCTTCCTCGTACTACCTGGGGGCGAAATTTTCTTTCACTCGAATATAAGCCTACACCTCATCATCTGGAAGAGGAGAGAGAGATCAAAACAAAGAGCCGAAGAAGAAGAAGTTGACGATAGGCAAAGAGGTTAAAGAGAAGAGATATGCTGTAGGTGGTAAGACGGAGATATATGACCTGAATGACTACAAAGAAGAAGAAAAAGAACAAGAAGACTCTTTCACCTTCTTCTTCTTCGATCTATTCGCAGAATTCTCTTGTTGTTCTTTTTCCTTGTTAACTTACATGGGCCCGAGGTTGCTATGTGGGAGTTGATTCTCTACACTTCATTTAGACGGTCAAAGTATTACAGTCGCTTCTCTTAAAGAGATAGATAGATACATAGATAGATAGATAGATTAAAGATAGATAGATAGATAGATAAGTGGAGAGATGTCTACCAGGAGAGGTTCTCGTGAGAAGTATCTGTCGTGAGGGATCATAGACTGGGTTGCGAGCCTTCCTTTATCTCACCTGAAAGAAAAGAAGAGAGTGAAGAAGATAAAAAGAAAGCAAGAGAAAGAGACAAAGAGTTAGAGAAAGAAATTGAAGACAGAGGAGGTCTCCAGATTACACCGAGGGCCTACTGGGGGATAGAGAAAAGACAAGACTAGTCGAGTACGAGCGAGTCTTATTATACTATTGTAGTAGGGGTACTAGTATCCGAGACAGGGTTCTTTATACGCTTCTTCTAGGCGGCATATGGGACGGGTGGACCGCGTGAAGACAAGGAAGCATAGTCGATACAGATTTCGGGTGTACATACACCTGAAGAGATAGGACAGAAACATGATGAAAATCTGCAACTCGAAATCACACGAGGAGAGCTTCACTATTAACGTTCAACACAGAGAAAGAAAGAAAGAGAAAGAGAGAGAGAGAGAGAAAGAGAGAAAGAGAGAGAGAAAGAGAAAGAAAGAGAAAGACATGGATGTATATTCCTATACATACATAAGCGTTACACGTTAACCTCTCGGTCTGTTATCTATCTGAGAATATCTACATACAGATATATACACATGTACATATATCTATTTGTACATGCATATATTCTCTACATAAGAGCATACATCAATACGCTGGTCTATCGAGGAGAGAGACGTCAAGGATGCACAAGAAGAAGAAGAGAGAGGAGTAGACACCCTAGAAGTAAAAATACAGAAAGATAACTCTCTTCTCTATCATGACGGACCTTACTCCATGTATTCCTCTTATATGAAGATACGAAGAATACATACATATATACGTATATACATATGCATATATGCTACATATATATATATATATATATACATTTACATGTATCTAGTAGACTTCTTATACAGGAACATGCGTCTATACTGAAAGGAATGAAAAGGCAGTCCAGGTTTCCGATCTTTCTTTCTTTCTTTCT
>NW_027160481.1:9983-10273 GCF_002600585.1 Cystoisospora suis
GCGCAGCACCAGTAGCAGAAGGAGGAGAAGTTATATATACATAATGAAGAGACGAAGAAGATCAAGAAGTGAACAACTGCTAGTCTTTCTCTTCTTTCTCTTGCTGGCGAAGAGACGAGTGGGGCCCAGAGATAGAGAGACTTTGTGGCTCTCTTTCATCTCTCCCAACGACAGCCCAAGCAGGTAGAAAGGAGAAAGGAGAGATTCCAGGATGTACCTAAGAAGAAACAAGACAGGAAAGACATTTTACGGTCAAAAGAAATGCATGAGAGAGTGACAAAAACCAAAGA
>NW_027160481.1:10366-10741 GCF_002600585.1 Cystoisospora suis
GATAGGGGGGGGGGGGCGAGTGAAGCTCTCTGAAAGATTCCCTAGAATTGAAAGATCTTATGGCTACTTCGCTCTTGGTTCAAGAGAAGGCCATGAAATCCCAAGATACACATCTATGGTGTAAATACACCTGGATAAAAGTTAAGCATGGAGACAGGAACTACAAAGAGTAAGAATAAGAAGATTACCTAGGAGAAGCAAAAGCTAGGAGGAGAAAGAAAAAAGACTTCTTCTACCTCCACTCTCTCATGATATGTGAAGAAGGATCGATGTGCACGTCTATCTACACCTATATATAGACACACCTGTAAAGAGAGATACCTAGAGAGATATATAAAGGTATGAAGTAGATATACATATTTACACCCCCTATGT
>NW_027160482.1:0-218 GCF_002600585.1 Cystoisospora suis
CTACGACTTAAGGCGTCTGCTACTGTATTTTGCTTTCCTGGTTTATACACAACACGGAAATTGAAATCAGCCAATTTATCCAACCAATACCCTAATCGGGTAGTCACTTTTTTCTGAGTTAACATACGACTTAAGGTCGCATGATCTGTTTCAATTGTTACTAACTTTGATCCTATAAAGTGTTTCCACTTAGTTAGAGCATATACTATAGCCATCAA
>NW_027160483.1:0-347 GCF_002600585.1 Cystoisospora suis
GGGAATAGATATAAGTAAAAGAGAGAACTGCGTCGCGCTTCTTCCGCATCGTCGGCGAGGCGCCACGCGACAAGAAACAATGCAGACAATGGAAGAGACGCAAAAAATATCCCGGCCTCGCCACGGAGAACCGTGACCATGTCACCTAGGGATCCAGCAGCGGTTCAGCGGGCAGCTTCCCGCCGGACGCTCCGCTCACCATCGTCTTCGGCCTTGCCCTCCGCCAGGTGACAGTGCCACTCCCATCACCACATGGACGGAGCAGCTAGCCACGCTCGGCCGCCAGACTACATCCCTCAGGAATATGACCTTGAATACGGAATTCACTGATTGGATCATTGTTGGCC
>NW_027160483.1:425-1440 GCF_002600585.1 Cystoisospora suis
CATGGATAATACTCGACTCTTCTCACCGACCTGTGGAACAGCTGCCACGTTTGGCGCGCACTCGGCTCTCAACACCTGAGGGACCTTGAATCACATGGTTGACCATCTGCCCGGCGGTGGTGAGCTAGTTTTTCTATCAGTACTCGAGTCTGTCCAGCTCCAGCTCTCGTGCTGTTGGGTCTCACGATGTGTATCAGCATGCCGTTGATGACAGCAAAAATTGTCTACTTCAGTACGTCTTGTCTAGTGGCATAATTGAGAACACAACTGCAGCGATATTTTTTATGGGCTCTATTGCAGGAAACAAACAATACATAAGTCCGTTCAGTCCGAAGGCGTCGTGGCCAGCTGTTTGTGGTCCAGCTATAGTGTCGCGGGTAAAGTTTGGTACCGCGCGTCGACGCGGCGAGTTGTTTTCCGATGTCCGCGAACAAGCGGGGTATTTCCTGGATCGCGTATCAGGGAGGAGCCACTATAGCAAATTCAGTTCCTCTGCTCGGAATCTGGATTCGGCTGTGCTACAGCAAATCACTTCTTGTAGCCTTTGACGGCTGTCGCCTCCCGTCATCAGAAAGTCCCAGTTGCGAAAACAAAATTTCCAGACGGGCCTCTTTCGACGGCTAGCTGGCAGTGTGGGCTGTTGAAGCGTTTCTTTCAACAAAAGAAAATAGCTGGATCGGAAAGTGAAGCAGCTGATCGTTACAACCGAAGGACGCCAGTCATATGTCTTCCGGCTGGATGTGTGGCAGTGACTGGCTGCCCCGGCAGCTCCCTTTCTGACACGCTTGTTTCTCAGGCTACACACGGGACGAACGCCACTCGTTGCGTCTTCACGCTAGAACATGTCAACCGCAGCGCATATCATGAAGCGGGGGTTTCTCCCCGCTGCAGCATGGACTAAGGCCCATCGCCAGCTGAGAGGGCGCTTTGGCGCAGCCTGCTTGTCAACCTGAAGTTGCAGCTTTCAACTGATCTGGGGTTTCCATTCCGACATGCGTCTACTATAGCTGCATCT
>NW_027160484.1:0-7255 GCF_002600585.1 Cystoisospora suis
TAGATAGATAAAGATGGATAGATGGCTGTGGATTCTAATTGTGTGTTAGATAGGGGGGGGTGTGAGTTGATATGAGGTGCCCGAGATGACTGACTTGAGAATGAAGTGGATTTCTTATAGCACGGCGTACCACTTTCTTTTACTTTTCTCTTCTCCTTGTCAAATGCCTCAAGCCTTCTGTATTTTCCGTCCTTCTCTTTCTTTCTCTTTGTCTTGTCTTTCCCCCCCTGCACTATGTCTTTTGCATGCACCTCTATGTGTCATTTCTGTATAGGAGTTCATGTTCGATCGATACCGCCAAATCTTGAAAGAGAAACGGAGAGTCTCTCAAGAGAAGAAGACCGCATCCCCTTCTTCCTCTTTTCCTCCTGAAAGAAAACACAGTCGTGGTAATACTAATAGTAAGAGTAATAGTCAAGGGGATATTTTGGAAGATTTGTATTTCTCTGAAGAGAATTCTCGAGGGCAAGATATGAACACGCCTGCGTCTATCTTAGGAGGAGAGAAAGAGGAGGGCGAGAAAGAGAGCGAAGATGCCAAGTTAGGGGAGAGAAGAGAGATTGGGTTTTTTTCTTCTTCTTCTTTAACAGAAACTAAAGAAGATCAGGAAGAAGAAGGAAGAAAAGATGAAGAGAAGGTGCACTGGGAGGTCGAAGAAGATCTACTCAAGTGCCCATCTTTCTTACCTTCGGTTTGTCGTGAGACACCTCTCTCCATGGAGAAATTGAAGAGAGAGCTGCATATCGAACCGACTCCTCTTGTAAGAGAAACAGACTGACGTGTAGAGATATCCACAGGGAGAGACACACCTGGGATTTAACTGGCTTGTCTCATTCCTTTTTTCTTATTCATACAACTCTCATGCATGCATGCAAGCACTTCTCGGTGTACATCTCTCTCTGGGGCACACGATCACCGTACCTGCCTCAACATAGGTAGGGGGTTGAAGCAGATGGAGCATGTCTGTCTGGCGTCTTCTAGATCCATCTGGATGTGTATATGACTGTCTGTGTGGATATGCATGTTGTGGGCTAGATGAGGTGTAGGGATACGTCGGCGTAGACACGTGTCTCACCCGAGGATAATCCTCTAGAGGTTGGCTGGCTTGCTTGGTCGTCTTATCTATCCGTGACTAGAATGAAGGCTCTTTATACATTCTCTCTCTCTCTCGTCAAGATCTCTTCCACGCTGGTAATGAGGAATCGCACACGTTTACATCCTGTCCACTTTGCTTTTCTTCATGGAGAGAGATCGATCTAGATCCAGACACATCTTTCTTCTTCTTACTTTCTATCTTAGAGGCGATGGATGATGAGACAAGATCCATGGGTCTCCGTTTGCTTGCTTTTTAAAGTGGTATTTGCTCAAAGAGTCAAGAAGGAGTGTATATACATAGAGATGATCCAAATCTCGGATTGGGTGGTGGTGCGTGCATGCATTTTAATAGGAGTTATAGGTGAATCTACTCAAGTATGTTCATCTAGATAGGCAGTTATGGAGACAACGAGAAAGAAAGGATTTCTCTGAGATAGAAGAAAGGAATCGTCTTCCTTCTTCGGTCGAAGGCCATGATAAGTTTATATGCTTGCGACGATGAAGATACTCATGAGACACGGCCTTTCTCTCACTTGGAGAAGAAAAGAAAAGAGAAGATCTAAGAAGACAAGCATATCTACGTCATATCTCTTCTCTTGACTCCAACGTTGAGTATGTCTTGTCTACATGACCCTTCACAGTAGTACTGTTGGAGATTTTCTTCATCCTGAAGTCTTCATTCATCATAAGAAAGATCAGGTAACTTTCTTCTTCTTCTTTCTGTGTATTGGGGGTTCTTTCTCTTCAGGTAGATGCGGTGCGAGAGACGTGCGATTGGCTTGACTATGCTACGGATCGATTCCCAAGTAAGAAAGAATTAACGAAAGAATTGTCTTGATCTCCTCTACCATCTTCTTCTATCCTCTCTTCAAGAAAATGAGGCACAGGGAGAGAAAGAGAAGGCTAAAGCTCTACATGAAGATATCTGTATATATGTCGATGATGTGTGTATGTCTATAGATGTGTATTATGTGTGGGAGTGACTCCAGTAGGGGTGTGTAGAAATGAAGAGGCAAGATACCATGAGACACACCCTTTGTATACCCATGCTTGCAACTGCTACGATGCTATACACTTTATTTATACAGATATATGTAGATATATACAGATACACATAGACACGAGGTCTGTCTTTCATTTGTTTTCGATAAAGGTTCCTTGGAAGGACTTAAGTTGGATCATGGGATTCCTGCACACGCATGTATAGGAACATATGCATGCGTATGCATACATATTTACATGCAGATCTGTACATAGATATGTCTATATGTGTATATATCATATACGACTGTATACAGTAGTGGTACTAGGTGTGGTCTTCTCTTGTCCTACAGCGGTGTGAAGCATCTTAAGGACTTAAAATTCATCTTGAGACAGCCGTCTCGTGTCTGCACGCCTTGTATGGGGCCTTCATGGCTCTACGTGCCCCTTTGATCTATCTCCCTCTCTCTCTATTGTCAACGTAAGAGCAGGTATCTGGGTCCCGTCCATCATACGAAGAAACTGTATTCAACAAGCACAGTGTTCGTCTGCATGTGGGCGTGCACACATGCACGCACGCATTCCCAAGTGTACGTACATCCATCCACAGAGTCTCCTTTCTGCCCCTCATTTCCTTCCACGAGTTCGCCTTTATTTGTGTTTGTTCCCCAGAAGAAGCTTGTGAAGCGGCTCAGAAACTCCCCGTAGAAGTTCGCTGTTCCTTACAAGAGGTGTACGGACACCTCGAAATTCCTTTAGGCGCTTCTTCCTCTTCTTCAGAAGGCCTCTCATCCTCGTCTTCTTCCTCGGAGGCCTCGGAATCTTCTTCATCTACAGACGGAGAAGACGAAGAAGAGCGAGAGAGAGAATGCTAGTCACTACGACAACGCCGATGATAGGCATGACGCCCATAGGCATAGATAGGCCTGAGCCGTACATATTCATCTTGTCAGCAAGGGGGGAAGAAGAAGGGAGGTGGTGTCTTTGTCTTGTTTGCTTAAGGGAGTTCCTCCTTCCTCTATGAGATTTGAGAAGAACATTCTCTCTCTCTCTTTAAGAGGATGGAGAGCTCGTCTTTTCCTGGTCTTCGGGGTTTCTAAAGTGGAGTGGTCTTTTTCCAGGCGCATGCAAGGTGGAAGAGCAAAGGCACTCCTCTCGAACTTTCTGGGCGCCTGAAACAAAGGTGGAGAGATGTGTAGGTGGAACATATTCCGCCGTACACTGTGGTAGGGCTAAGAGGGGGTTGTCTGCATGCATGGGGATGTACATGTGACATGAATGAACAGGTGAGAAGAGATTAGAGAGCTCGGCCAAGGTGCAGACTCTCTCTTCTTGTCTTTTGCACTTGTAGAGGAACTGACTGGAATCTTGTCGGGTAAAGGATCTCCGTCTGAGTAGACTTTTACCTGTGTATCTAATACACCTGTAAGAGTATGGATCTGAAAAGAAAAGGAGCGGCAAGTGCATGCCCCTACAAGGATGTTATAAAGTACTCGTGTGTATATGGACGTACGTCTATCTAACAGGGCGGTAGAATCCCGAGGGGACAGGGCGGGAGGGATGGCCGTGCATGCAGTATGAAGGCATGTCCCAAGGGCATCTTGTCTCCTAAAAAGGCCCAGTTGTATGACTTGCATATATACATATAGAGACATACATACATACTGTACATACATACGTATATATGTATATAGATATGTACATCACGAGAGCGCAGAAGGATGTATATCTGTAGGATGTATATATAGATGTACAGTTTGAGAACGCGGGAGGATGTGTTTGAGAAGGGGAGGAGGAGACCTTCATTCTTGGGGTTTCGCGAGAAGAAGAAGAAGAGGCAGCAGTAAGGATGATGGCGTGCTCTTGTGTTCTCCAAGAGGCGTCTTTTCGACTTCAAAGAAAGTCGTTTTTCCATCCTTCTCGTCAGGGGGGAAGGGAGGGAGAGGCAAGGCAGTGCATGCGTGCGTGCTAAAGGCGATACAGTAGAATTGTCTCCTCTCTTCTCCCTCTTTCTCTTTTTCCTTCCCTAAGCCGTTGTGTGTCATTTCCTTGGTTTTTCTCACGGCTACGTCCGACCAGTCACGCATGTCATAGCGCGATGAAAAGGCTCATGAAGATAAGAGACTGCTATTCTTCTAAATGTCTTTCAAAGGGAGGATAAACTCGCATCGATGGTGGTGTACATACATTTCAGAAATTCCGGACGAACGTGTCGTTCGTAACAGGCCTAGCCGGAGGGTGTGTGTCTGCATGTATGCATGCAAGGCGATGTGTGAGAATCTTTTTCTCTTTCCTTTTCCTACCGTATACCTGAAGTGTACAGGAAGCTGTATGTGTATACGGTGGGTGTTCATGTAGCTATGCATATCCATGTATTCCTAGATAGATAGATATATGGATATATGTATATGTATCCGGCTGTATACCTATATGTATGTCTGTGTGTCTATGTATGCATGTGTGTATGTGTATACATGTGTTATGTGCATGCACAGCATGCAGATGTAGAGTATCTATGGCGAGCACCGTGTGACAGGGGGATATGCGCCTGTGGCTCTTTTGAGAAGGACTTCCTTTACGTAATGATGACTGCCCGACTTTTTCTCTCTAGTCGCGATGCGGGGGGGGTTTGTTGTGTACTGTTTTATTTCGTCCACTGCATGCGCGTGCATGCATGCACCGTTACCACCCTTAGTGGGGTCGGTCGATTCTTCTTACGTCTTGTCATGAACTTCATCTCTCCCTGTTTACCTATGATTAAGTCATTCATAGACACATCTTTCTCTCATATACACCGCCGTATCTACGTAGATAGGTATGTACGTCTCTATGTATGTACATATCCATCTACAAATCCATATCTCTTGTATAGCTCGGTTAAGGTGGGGGGTAGGTAGAAGTTGTATGCCTATTCATCATGCCCCAGTTCAGAAGAGCAAACAGATAGAGTGAAAAGGAAATAAAAAGAAGAAAAGAAAAAGAGTGAGAAGTACTAGTATCAATACTACTACTACTAGTTGAGCTATGACGAATACTATACTACTAGTGTGATACTTCCTGCTACTATAACTATCATTACTACTACTACTGTGTAGCTACTAGTACTACTAGTACTATAACCACCTCTATTACTACACTACAACTGCTACTATAATTAGTAGTGGTACTACAACTATTCGTCATCGATATGTATACACGTGTATATACACCTACGTATAGATGAATGTACGTCTTTGGCTATGTATGAATATGTGCCGCCGCGGGTGTAAAGAACCATAGAAGAAGGGCCACAAGAGACGGAGAAAAGTAAAACAAGAAATTGAAGAAGTACAGTAGACGAAAGGAACGAAAGAAAGAAAGAGACAGACCAAGAAAAAGCGACTGGAGAAAAGAGAGGTAAACAGACAGCTTAACAAAGGGGAAGGTGTGATGGAGGGGTATGTATCTCTTAAGCATAGTAATGTTAACTAACAGTGCAAGTGACTCTCTCTCTCTCTCTTCTATATATGAGCCATAGGCGCTTACTCTGGTCTCCGTAACTAGCTAGCTACGTCATAGCTGTCCTGATACTTCCCTATAGCTTCGATTCTAGCTGTGGGACACCGGCCCTTTGATGAGCCGAGCCCTTCCTCGGAGGGGGGGGGGTTAGGTGCGCTGAGAACGAGAAAGAACAACTAAGAAGAGGAAGTGGTATTTATTAGGTATCGATTCCTTCTTGTTTCTGTCGTTGTATGAACCTGAAGCTTCACTTCCGCCCTCCCTCCACGTGGAGATGTCTGAATGAGTAGGAATGTGTATGTACATGTGTGCATGCATATGTACGCATATGTATATATATGTATTGTGTATGGATGATACGTATATGTATGTATATGTATTATGTATGAAAATGTATGATCAGGTATGCACGTAGGCTGCGACGGGTAGTATTGCCCCTCGCAAGTGTATGAGGCCGCAGGTGTATCGATGCTTGCCATGTGTATCTATCTTCTATGTATCCATATGTCTCATGTTTATCTATGTATA
The DNA here is from genome assembly GCF_002600585.1 of Cystoisospora suis. Lineage (NCBI taxonomy): Eukaryota > Apicomplexa > Conoidasida > Eucoccidiorida > Sarcocystidae > Cystoisospora > Cystoisospora suis. The sequence goes on from NW_027160484.1 coordinate 6,103, forward strand.
TCTCTGCATGTGTATTACTTTTCTTGTATAGGCTTTCTTCATTCCTCCATTTCTTGGGTTGTTCTTTACGTTAATTCGGACTCCTTCATCATTTGCATCATCCTTCCTTCTGGTAGCCTACGACTTTCTTTTAGCGACAAAAGAGAAGATCAAGAAAGACCAACAAGTCCGTCCCTGTGTACATTGCTATGATCATCGATTAGCGCATGCAAAAAACAAGAGAAAAATCTCAAAACAAAAGGGGAGATCGTCATTTACCCAACTCTTCTATTCCAACCTAGACCAAAACTATCGACCAAACCAACACATGCATGCATGCACGCATTCTCTTCTTCTTTCTGTTACTCTTCTTATTCTTCTCCTCCCTTCACCTCACTTAAACCCTACACTCTTTTTCCTCTACCTCTTGCTTTCTTTTCTTTCTTTCGACTGACCCTTCATCCGGGGCACATCACTTCAGAGACACATCCACCTGCTTGCACGCATTGGGAGAACAACAGAAACTCCATGCATGCACGCGTCAATGCACGCATGCATGCAGAAGAAGAAGAAGCACAGACGAACCCCAAATGGGTCCTGTCGTCTCACGCGAAACTGAGAAAAAAGAAAAGGGGCTGAGATATATACGGATATACATATATATATATATACATAAATCATGCATATATACAGGTGTAAAGGTATATACATGCACATATAAATATCTATCTATATATATATACCAATGTTTATACGTATGTATGTATACCTGTGTATACCCAGAGGTATCTAACCCCTTGGAAAAGAAAAAAAAAATTGAGGCATGCGTGCATGCATGGGCCTCGCTGTTGGGTTGCAGGCGACAAAAGATGGACGATCAACTTTCTATCGTAGAAGGAGAGAGAGATGAACTCTCTCTCCTCCTTCTCTGGCTCGCGAAGAAGACGGAAAAATGCATGCATGCAGTCTATCTTCACTCGCAGCTCCTCTCTCTCACGACACCCCACCCCGATGGACGTCTTCTTTCTTCCAGACTTCTTAGCCGAAGAAGCAGGAGGAGCACTAAAAGTAGCAAGAGGATCGGTGTCTTTGTAGCTATATGTCTTCTATCTATCTTTTCATCCATCTATCTACCTGTCTCTCTACGTATCTCTATATCTACGTCTCTATCTGT
>NW_027160484.1:7638-11428 GCF_002600585.1 Cystoisospora suis
TAGTAGATGACGATGAGGACGAAGAATCTTCGTAAGATGCTGTATTATAAGAGGTACCACTACTACTACTATTTGGCTCATATGTAAGAAGACTTCCTCGGCGACTACTACTACTACTCCCCTTGACACATGCAGAGGAGGTAGGAGCAGACGGTGAGGCAAGAGGAACAACTCCTTCTTCTCTTTCTCCTTCCCTTCCTTCCAAACCCTTCTGTACTTGATCTCCATGATTACACGAAGAAAAAGATCGATCTTCTTCTTCTCCTCCCTGTCGATGAGAAGCAGAAGGAATAGGCAGAGAGACTCCACCCGAATCCTGATCTCCGGAGCCCTTCGTCCCTCCCCTCGCACTTCCCGAGCCCGCAGTAGGAGCAGTGGCTGTGCTATTAGCATGCAAATTCACACCCCCATTCACATTATGATGATAATGAGCCCCCCCTCCCCCTCCCCCCCCTGCTGAAGCAAGTCCCGGGGTGGGGTGGTATCGAAATTTGCCTTTGCCAGGAGTGGGGAGAAAGAGAGGATTGCTTACGCCGTCTTGATGATGGTGGTTCTGTATCTCTAGCACTCGAGCGATCAGTTTAGTTGCATGACTAGGGAGAACTACAGGAGCTTTCAGACGTTGCAGAAACGAAGCTAGCACCATATACCCTTGGAATACAGCTCTCTCTTCTGGAGTTAGTCTTATCGAAGATAAGACATCTGCCTCACAAGAAGAGGGAGAAGATGACGACGACGAAGAAGAGGAGGAGGAAGAGTCACCTTCTTTAGAGGCATCTGGAGGATGCCCGCATGCTTTGCCTTCATCTTCTTTCTCTGATCTTTTTGTATTCTTATTGTTGTTCTTCTTCTTTTCATCATCCTCGTCTTCTTCTGTCTCCCCTCCGTCTTTTCGATCTGTCTCTTCTTCTCCTCCTGCTTCTCCTCGTCGTTTCTTCGTCTCGAGATCAGTCTCTTTCGATGGCTGAAGCGAGCGATTCTTCTCATCTCTCTCTCCTTCTCTCGAGACTTCCTCGCTCTTTCCCCCTGCGTTGTTGGAGTTCTTCTTCTTTTCTTCTCCATCATGATCGCCCTTATCATCATCTCCTCCTCCTTCTCTTTCTCCCCCTGCTTTTACACTGGGAGAAGAAGAAAGGGAGGCTTGAATGGCGGCCGCTGTCACTACACTGTTGGTCCGTGTGATGACTTTCCTTGCGCCTTCACACAAGCGATAGAGGAGAAACCACATATAGCTCTTTCTCACGAGCCAAGACCAATTGAGAAAGAGATGAAGAAAGAAGTTGTTTAGCATAAGATCGACTACAATCGATCTAAGATGTTCTCTCTGCAGCAATGGCAAATTCTTATAGATAAACCAGATGCCCTTGGAGACGTTAACGCAGATATCGCATGCAATGATAATGTCAAGACCTTTCTTTAGGAAGTTGAAGTCGAAGCTACTGGGGAGCTCTTGGCCCCGTAGCTTTAAGACTTGAAACCAATAGTCGAGATAATTCAAAGATGCAAAGACAGCCGGGGAATTATACACGGATGTCTTTAAGAAGAGGACTTTACTAAAGACGGAGAGAAGTCTTTCATTGGCTAGCATAGCCCCACTACTATTCAATAAGGCATCGGGATACTTGGTAACGCATCTCTTCTTCATTTCGATCAAGAGAGCCTTTAAGATGATCGTATATCCAGGGATATGTTGCCATTTGGATGCTAAGGTCTCGTGAGGAGGGAGAGGCGCCGACTGAAAGACATGGCGACACCACTGCTCGACAAATCCAAAGAAAACAGGACCTCTCTGTGAAAATTTCAAGTGCCAATCTTGAGACATGATAATTCCCTTTGACCACGATTGATCTTTCAGACGTAAGAGAGCATCTCCGAGAATCGACTCGCTGAAGTAAGAAGTTAAAGTTGTGTGGAAGTGCCCCCAATCCAAAGTCACTCTTAGCTCGGATCGACGAAACCACCAGACCTCCATCTTCTTCAGGCTTTGCGCATCCAGAGAGTATTCTGTGCCTCGCCATTCTTCGATATCTAGCTCACGTTCTTCCTCTGTTAAGAGACAATCTAAAACGGCTTGACGAAAGAGAGGGAGTCGAAAATAAGCTATCGAAAGAAACACACAAATGTACTTCTTCTGCCCCTCGAACATGGCATCCGAGCAGAGCTTCTTCAACGCGTAAAAGAGCATACGATGGAGTAAAACAAAGTACTGTCGACACACCTTCATGCGCCTATGATACAAAGCCAACGCCTCTCTTGCTTCAGGAGAAAGATGTCTCGCGATATGAGCAAGAACATGCAAGTGGTGAATGCGCCGTTGACTTCGATCAAGAGTTGAAGAAGGGAAGACACGGTGGACGCCTCCAGACGCCGCCTCCGCATTCGATGTACGAGAAGAAAGGCGAACCCCATCAGGAGGCGAGCGAGAAGCATCACTACTCTCACTACTGTTAGGGGGAGGATTCTTCATGGGGGGAGATGACGAGGTTTCGATTCCAGGTGAGGAAGAAGAAAAAGATGCATTCTGAGAGGGTGGAAGGGCTCCAGGGTCTTTCAGAGCGACTGAGGAGGTCCTCTTCTTTTCTTCATGATGGTGGGCCGGAAAGGAGAAAGAAGAAGAAGAAGAGCAACCGTCTTTTTCTCCTCGTGCATCTTGTGGGAGAACCTGTGGAGTTGTTCCACCTTGAGACAGATCCGAGGCTCTTCGGGGGAGATGACTCGCAACGGGCGGCTCGTCGCCTAAGAGCTGGAGAAACTGATCTTCTCGAGTCTGATCTTGAAAAGCGGAAGAACTTCGCTTCCCTTCAGGTCCTTCTCCTCCTCCTCCTTCTCGATCTCTTTCTTCATCCCTCTCTCCAGAAGCATCTCTTAATTTAGAGTAAGAGAGACGCCCGGCATCAGATGCAAAAGTGAGAGGTGTGAATGAAGAAGAAGAAGAAGAAGAAGAAGAAGAGACAGGTGGATGTTGCTGAAGATGAGGAGTTGTCTTAGAGGAGCCACCTGTCGTCTTGGGTAGGTTCTTAAGATCATTTGAAAAAGGATGACGACGTCCGTCTACAGGGGTGTCCTCTTCATCTACCCCGAGAGCACGCGAATTTTCTTCTTCTTCTGAAGGCCCTTGAAACTCTAGATCCAGTAAAGCAGTCCTGAGAGAAGATAGATCACCTTTATGAGCTAGTTTATTCTGAGAATGGAAAGGATGGAGATGTCTTGAAGAATGATCCACATCTTCTGGCTTGTTTAACATGAGAGAAGAACCCGAAGGCTCTCCCTTAGGAGACACCTGACGAGCATCTGACGAGGCCTCTTCATCCCCCTCATCTTCTCTCCTTCTTGCTGCCCCTCCTCCTCCTAGTGTATGAAGAAGATCATGCGTTGAAGAAGACGGACGAGAATGGAGGAGGGGCTTTGTATTCTGGGTAAGATGATCTTCATGAGGCTCTTGTTCCTCAACGACTAGATCTCCTTCATCTTCTTGATCTATTCCTTCTTCTTCTTCATCGTCATCAGCCCCAGATCGTTCTTCTTCTTCCTCTAAGAGTTGACTTAGGAGAATTTCTTCTTCTCCATCGTCATCATCTTCATCGTTGTCGTCGTCATCCTCTTCTTCCCCTTGTTCAAAGTCGGCGACATCTACACAGTATTCCTCGCTTAGAAGATTCGCCAGAGAACTGCGGTGACTCCTCCCGCTCCCCCCGCTCCGAACCCCCTCTTCGTCTTCCATCCCTCCAGCTGTACCCGAAGAGACAAAAGGCTCGACTGCCTCAGACGATGAAGAAGAAGAGGGAAGAGG
>NW_027160484.1:11437-11611 GCF_002600585.1 Cystoisospora suis
TTCCATCTGTTGTCCTCATCATCATTCTGCCAGAGGAAGAAGAAGAAGAACTGCCCCCTGGGGGATGCTCTCTAGCTTTCGTTCTTTCTTCATCTTCATGCAGTTTTGCTTCTTGGTCTTCTTTCCTCGTCTTTTGAAACAGAGTGGTACTGCCTCCTCCTCCTCCTTTTCCTC
>NW_027160484.1:11662-11803 GCF_002600585.1 Cystoisospora suis
AGCGGATGAAGAAGAAGAAGAAGTCCTACCAGCCGCACTTTCCCCCCCTGTATTTCTCGCGAGAATCCCACGAGTCTGACGTCGCGTCGTCAGATGCGTGCTGAGCCCTCTAGCTTTTCCTGCGAGACTTCTCCATAGAGC
>NW_027160485.1:0-4621 GCF_002600585.1 Cystoisospora suis
TGGTCATATTGTTAATGCGTACATCTCGCAGCAACAGCCACAGTATAATTGTTTATCGGGTTGTCCGTAGTTATGTTCGTCATCCTCTCATATGAAGAAGAGTACGACGAGCTGTCACTCCATTGCTTTTGCTTTTCCGCTCTAATGGACCCTGCTGTCCTAGACATGAACAGGCGAGGAACGGAGAAAGGAGGGGAACGGGAGGGACCCAAGTACCGGGGCATAGGGTAGTTGTTCTCGTCAGATCGAGAACGATCAGACAGGCAAAAACAATTCGGGATCTCCGCTTCTTTTCTTCCAGACACGAGGTATCGTCAGTCATGTCGTTTATTTCCACAAAAAAGAACCGTCTGTGTATGGAAGTTCCAATTTTGAAGGGTAAAAAGACTCTATCAAAATCGAATTTCTGCGAACAGGCCAAAGATTCTCTTTCACTGGGGACGTCGTCTCATTTTTTCGTCTCTCGTTCACAGCTGCTCCGAGAACAAGCTTCCAGGAAACATTTCACCTCACCAAAGATATCGCACACACACATCGCACAGGAAGACGCCTCGTAGTCGTTGAAGTAAGATGCTTACCAGGAGTTCTTGTAGTTACAGCAAGGTTCACGTCAACTACTACACAGTTGCCCACTTGCTCTACCAGGACGGGTCTTGTCAGGGATTCTCCTGTGTCGACCCAGGTCTGATAGAGTTGAGAAACTCACCTTTCTATCAGGGGTTGTCGAGAGTCAAGGCCGATCGGAGAAGCGAAGTGTGACGAACGAGCAAAAGAACAAATAGATGTAGAAGAACGAGCACAGTGAAGCAGAAGAAGCCCAGCCCTGCCGACTACATTGCTCCCCTTCTGAATCTCTCCTCGGATGGACTTTTGTCACACGTAGTTTGCCTGGGCTGCTACTCTGGGCTGAGAGGATTCGCCTTACACGCCGAAGTTTTCATAAGACTGACGCAGAACCAAGCAAGTAACAAGGCAATCCAGGAAGACACGTCTGCGATTTTCCTAGTGAATGCGGTGCTGCAGCGGGACCGAAGAGACAGAAAGATAGACCAATAGACGACCTTGGATTTAAGCAGATTACACAGGAGCCTTCGTCAGACCAGGCTGTTGGAATTCAGTGTTTACTAGGGCGTCTCGTCCATTCAAAGTTCGAAGTTTGTGTGAATAAACCCAACCGTAGACTGCGGTTTCTTCCCTGCACTAGCCTTTGTCTCAGATCAAACAGAAACGACGCCTTCTCCGGCCACAGGGACAGCAGGACAGCAGGATGACCGAATGAATGGAAAGGGCTTCACAGTCTCGGGTGGGATGGAATTTCGGAAGAAAAGAAAACGAAGGAGAACCCTTCCGGCTTCGCCCATTACTCCTGTCTGATCGGTTTAGTTACACGGACAAAAGCATGACAGTTTGGAAAATTTCACTCCCGGAGAGGCTCGTCAGTGTATATGAAAAGAAAAGGAAAGTTCACCACCGAGCGCTGTCGCCTCTAGTTTCGCTTTTCTTGCAGTCGTAGCAGACAGGGTGTCGGTCATGCGTCCAACGTCTAAAGCTCAAGAGTAAAGAGACATTCAAAGCCTTTGCTCCCCTTCTAAACCCTTCCTTTTTCGGCATTGCTTTTTCTCGCCTTGTGAAAAGGTCAGCTCCTAAGATCTGAACACACACATTGATAATCTTGCACAAGAAGACTGTTCTCCTCCTCTTTCATGATTGTCTCCTGTATTTCTGTACGCACCATCCAGCCCGGTGCCCAGACAGGAGTTGGAGTGATTTTGTGCATTCCCGTTGATGCTCTCTTCTCTTCTTCACGAGAGTGTGTAACTAGACTCTCGCCTCTCCTGACGAAAGAGACAAATAAGAGCAACCCCCGCGAAGTGTCTGATCTTCTCGAGATTCACATAGATTAAGCATCTCGAATACACAGACATCACGGCCGCCTGATGTGCATGCCTGCCCGCCCGCGCGTCTCATAGGGACCCCATATCTACCCGTACCGACGTTCTCCTTCTTAGACAGGTATCTGAAACTAAAGCCGATATGTGGGACATTCTTTTATAAGAAAGTTTTCAATATACCGGTTTTGATGGATGGAGCGTATGAACAATCTAATTGTGAAGAAGAAACAGATACCCAGAAGGGTTATGTCTCGTAGCTTCAAGCACTTGTTCCCGCCACTCCATCCTTCTTCTTTTCATCCATCCATCCACCCCTTTGTCGATGTGTTGCCAAATGCAAACGTTTTCCTTAGTTTCTGTCCTACTTATCTGGTGTTTTAGCTGACTCTCCGGAGAAAGCGAATTGACTGCTTTCATGACTTTGGTTTTATTCCTCCTTATTCTGGTACTTTCTTTTGGGTTCCTTTTCTGTCATCATTCCTTCTCCCCATAATGTTAGGTCATCCCTCGTGAGATGAGAGACGTGAAGAAAGCTCAAGCCCAGTCAGGAAAGGAAGAAGATTGCTTCGATTCTCGTTCTTCCCGTCTCTCTCCGGTGACTCTCCACCTCATCACACACTCCAACCCCCCCCCTCCCTCCCTTTACGCGGGAGAGATAGAAAATAGATTGTTTCGGCTCGAGTGACGGCGAGGCGACACACCAAGGCACCAAGGGAAAAAGAAGGGATACGAGGTGTTGCTCATCTTCACTTTTCTCCCTTCCCCGTTGTCTCCCTTTTTCTTCTCTTTTGACGACCGAACTCATCCTGCGTCAGGTCGGTTCGTTGATAGAAAGGTTGTTTTTGACTCCTCGTCATTCTTTTCTTCAAATAAGCTCGACCAAAAAGGAAAAGAAGAAAGTAAAAGAAACATCATCATGGCGGAAGGACCTGCTGGCACAACAAGCACTAGGCGCCTGCCCATTATGGAGGATGAAGGGGAGGATCTGTTTCTCGAAGGAAGACTTTCAAATCCAATTCGTGAGTTTCTTTCCTTTTCCTTTTGAAGCTTAATGTTGTATCATCTCACTCGTCTTTACTTCTTTCCAGTACCACTCTATCTTTTTCTTAGTACATTTCTTCTCAACTTCTATCAGATCAGTCGGTCAATGCTTCTAGAAAAGACAGATCGTCGTCATAGGTTGCTTGCGTGGGTGTGTGGTAAGAGAGATTTCTTCCCTTTCTTGTAGCCAAGTGTGCCTGTTTCTTTCTTTCTCCGTCTCTAGGACGTCTTTTGTCGCTCTTCTCTGCTGTTCTTCTACTTCTTTACACTTCCTGAATGGAATAGACTAGAGAGCTCCGAGAAGAAAGACGACGTCTTCTTTTAATCTTCTCATATCACTGACACGCTCGTGCAGAGACAGTAATAGTTAGCGAATGCGGACAGGAGGGTGAAGAAAGAAGACATTTTCTTCTCTTCCGTCTTACATAAAAAGCAAAATGATCACAGATAAGCGTCTCGCAGTCGTACCGCCGCCTCCTCTTGAAGAGGAACACGACAATTATGTTGAAATTCCCAAGTCTCATATCTCACCTAATTGTAAGTCTTGTCTTTCCCTGTCTTTCGCGTCCTTCTTCTCTTCTTTAGATCCCTTCCACGATCTTCTCTCATATGACTCTTTAACACGATTCTTATTTTCAAGAGACAACAAGATGCGAGGAAGGAAGGAAATGAGAAGAAGTGACCGAACTTTTGTCACGACGATAAGATCTTTCGTGAACTTTTTTCCTTCACTGCAGATTTGGCTTCATCTGATCGTACACATCCTTCTTTTCTTTCTCTCTCTGTTAGATCTATTGGAATTATTTCTCTTTCTTTCTTTCTTTCTTTCTCACTCTTTCTTTCTCACTCTTTCTTTCTGTGTTCTGATCACTTCCTTCTTTCTATCTTCACTACATTCTTATCCCTTCATTCATTCATTGCCCTCCCCTCTTTTCTTTTCTAATCATTTAAAAAACCCATCCACAGAAATGTCTTCTTGCAACAGATTCCATCCCTTTCTATCTTTCTCCCCTCTCCTGATGTAGAAAGAACTCCCGAGAAGAACTATTTCCTTCTCTTTCATTATCTTGTTTCTTTCCTTTCTTCCTCATGGATGAAGTTCACTTTCTCTTCAATCTGATTCTTCTTTCTCTTTCTCTTTCTTTCTTTCTTTCTCCTGCTGTCGTTCTCACTCTCTTTTTCTTTCTTTCTTTCTTCTTCAGGTCAATCCGTCGGAAAGCAAGGGACAGACCCCGAGGAAGTCGATGAGTTTGTCAAGCATGTAGAGGAGAAGAATCGGTATCAGCCAGAGTTCCTCCAGGCCTTTCATGAAGTCTTTCAGTCTGTCAAGCCTGCTCTTCTTATGAATCCAGATTATCTTCGTGCGTTTAAAGTCATTGTCGAGCCTGAAAGATCTATCACCTTCAGAGTCCCATGGGTTGACGATAACGGAAAGCAAGTAAGCCTCCTTACTTTTTCTCCTGCTCCTGCTGCCTAGGCGGGGTGTCTGTGGAAATGCGTGTATAAATCGTTATCTATCTATGTCTCTATCAATCTGGATCAATGTGTATGGAACTGTGTATGTGTGGGAATATGTATGAGTATGTATATATATTTATATATATGTATGTGTATGTATGTATATTTATATATATATATATATCTGCATGCACGCACCTCTTCCGTTCTTATCTCTTTCTTTCTTTTTC
>NW_027160486.1:0-3913 GCF_002600585.1 Cystoisospora suis
CTGGTCTTACACCTCTCATTCTCTGGGTCTTCTTCTTTATGCTTTTCCTCTTTCTTCTTCTTTTCTCATCCACAGAGAATGAAGTGGCCAAAACACAAATCTCAAGAAGGGGTCGGAGAAAAGATAGAATAGACGGCAGAGAGATATAGACAGATACACAGATAGCTACCTAGCTAGCTAGCCAGGCAACTATCTTTCTATCTATATTTCCAGATAGATAGAGAGGAAAGCACTTTTCTGCCTTCAGAGGACAACAAGAACGCCATCGGACCGTCCGTCTGCGTTTTCTTTCTCTTCATCTCGAGAAGTCTAGAGTCGTTCTCTCTCCCCAAATATCTGGCTATACAGATGCGGTCTTTATTCCCTATATGAGCTCCGATATGTGAACACTATATCTCTTAGGACTGCCTAGCACATGCACTCGATCTACAGAAACATATATATATATATATATGTATATATATATATGTATATGTACCTATCTATCAATATCTCTCTCTCGTAGTGACGGGTAGTGCTATGCTATTAACTCCTCCTCTATCTCCTATCAACGACGACGGACATACATATGAAATATGAAGAAGGCATGTGTCAATAGCTACATACATCTATATAGATATATATATACCCTTCTTCTCTTCTTTCTTCGTGTGGGTATGTTTCTTTACTTTCTCTCTCTCTCTCCATCCCCCTTCTTACCTCGTTCTCTCTCTACTCCGACGCCCTCTTACTAGAGCCGCTTCTTCTTCTTCTTCATCCTTAACTCCTCACTCACATGTCTCTCTTTCTTTCTTTCTTTCTCACTCTTTCTTTCTTTCTTTGTAGGAAGCAAGCGAAGGCAGCAAATGTTCCCGATACGAAGGAGGGTTTGACGCAATTTTTCGTGGATAAGATAAGAAAGAATTTGCATGTAATTCTGTGCCATTCCCCTGTCGGAGAGGCCTTGCGTGTGAGAGCACGGAAGTTTCCTGCGGTCATCTCCGGCACAGTGATGGATCAATTCCACCCCTGGCCCAGAGACGCCCTCGTACATGTCGCTCTTAGATTCATACAAGGTAAAAGACAAAGATGAAGAAAGAGAAAGAAGAAGAAAAGAAAGAGAAAGAAGGAAAGAAAGACCAGAAAAGGAGAGAGAAGAACAAGGGAGAAAGAAACGAAAGGGGTTCATCTGGTATCTTCTCTAGAGATCAACATACATATGAAGATTCACAGAGATAGAGAAATAGGTAGAGAGACAGAGAGACACCAAGGCTGCTGCTCGTCTCTCTGTATCCGCGAGTCTATTTACGCGTACGTATATACATCTATATATGTATATCTATATATATATGTATATATGTATATCTATATATATATGTATGCATTATGAGCGTTGACTATTTGAGTAGCATGTGACTAAACAGTCTAAGTGTGTGGATAAATGCCTTCATGACCTTCGACAGAGAGAAAAAGAAAGAGAGAGAGAGAGAGGAACTACATATATGTATACATACATACACAAACAGAGAGAGAGAAGAGGATAAAGCTCAGAACTCTCTCTCTCTCTCTTTCTTTTCTGCCTTCTTACCTATCTACAAAACAGATACACTCCTTCTCTTCTCTTCTGTTCTCTTTGTTCTCTTTTCCTTTCCTCTCCTCTTATTTCTTTTCTTCTTTCTCATTCTTTTCTCCTCTTCTTTTCTTCTTCTTCTTTTTCGTCTCCGCTTTTTACCTTCTCCTCTCTTTCTATTTCGTTTGTGTGCCTAGACGTCGAGCTTCCCTCTGAAGAGATGCACTTGACTCTAGCGGAGCACATGGCGTCGGTCCATCTTTCAGTCGATCCTGCGAACGAGAAGTTTTATGAGATAGAGAGAAGACACAATTATACGACCCCTAAGTCGTTCTTAGAGCTTATAGATTTCTACAAGAAGTTTCTTCAGTCCAAACGTCTAGATATCGACAAGTCCGTAGGTCGACTACAAAGAGGCCTAACGACTCTTCAAGATACACGCGTGAAGGTCGAAGGGCTACGAGAAGATCTCCAAGAGAAAATGGTTAAGGTCGACGAGCAGAAGGCTGCGGTAGATCTCCTAATCGAGCAGGTCGTTAAGGCATCTGCTGTAGCTGAAGAAGAGAGCAAGATCGCCAATGAAGAGAACGAGAAAGCGAACGAAGCGGCGGAAGAAGCGAGCGCAATCCAAAAGAAAGCGGACGAGGAACTTTCCGAAGCTCTCCCCGCCATGGAGAGAGCTAGGGAGGCAGTCAAATGCCTCACCAAACCTGCTATACAGGTAGAAGATGCACATACATACAAAAGAAATACAGAGAGAGATAAAGAAATAGATATAGATTGAAGATAGATACGTACATTCACAAATAGACAGACAGGGAGAGAGATCCAAACCTAGATAGATACATAGATAAATAGATCTGAAGATGCTATCTTTCTCTATATCTATGGATATAAATATATGTATGTGTATGTGTGGAGGTGTATGTGGGTGTGTGGCTGGGGAGGAAAATGAGGAATGAAGGAATGAAGGGTGTGGAGATGTCTTTAGCATGACGTCATATTGAAGAAAAGGAGTAGAGAGCTCTCTCATTCTTTCTTTCATTCTTTCTTTCATTTTCTTTTACTTTTCTGCTTCGTTTTGTGTAGGAGCTGAAGGCTTTAGGGAAGCCCCCAGCGGAGTGTATGGAAGTGACGAAGGCAGTCTTAATTATGCGAGGCGAACTCAAAAATACCGACTGGAAGGCCTCACAGAAGATGATGAATGACCCCGCCAAATTCCTAGATCAAGTAAGAAGAGAGAAAGAGATGTAGACCATCGTCCATGGGAAGAAGAAACGCTTCTGCTTTGAAGATTCATTCATTCATATCTATCTCTAATCTATCTATCTCTCATCTTTCATCCATCTCTCTCTCTCTTTCTCTTTCCCTCTTTGTATGTGCATGGTATACGAGTGGAGTTGAAGTGAAGTGCAGGTACTACTAGATAGAGCTTCTATGACAGAGAAGAACCCTCTCTTCTTTTGTGTATTCATTCTATCTTTAGTTTCATCTTTCTCTTCTTTGATTGTCTTTTTTATGTACATCCCCCTTCATGCATGAGTTAGTCATCTCTCTCTCTCTTTTTCTCTCCTCCTTCTCTCGAAAGTCAAACATCTTCTTCTTCTTTCTCTTTCTTTCTTTCTTTCTTGTAGGTGAGGGCGTTCGATGCGGAGAATATGACCCAAGAGACAGTGGCTTTAATTGAGCCTATCATTTCTCAGCCCTTCTTTAACTTTGAAGTCATGAAAGGCAAATCTCTCGCCGCTGCCTATCTAGCGAATTGGGTAGTGAATATAGTCACATACAACAATATATACAGAAAAGTCAAGCCCCTTATGGATGCCTTCGCCCAAGCGACGGAAAGCAAGAGCAAAGCCGAAGCGGCCCTCGCTGTCGTACAGGAAAGAGTCAAAGAACTGAACGGTAAGAAAAATATAGAAAGAGTGAGAAAGAAAGAAGTGAAGAGATGTCTTTGAACTATTTCTATAGCTGTATGTATCTCTTCTAGTTGGCCGTCAAAACATTCTCCAGTCGCCGGATGTACAGACACCTCAAACACATACATACATATATAGACTTACATACATACATAGACATACATGCATATATACATACATAGACATACATACACATACATAGACATACATACATACATAGACATACATACATACATAGACATACATACATACATACACATACATAGACATACATACATACATAGACATACATACATACATACATAGACATACATACATACATATATAGACATACATACATACATAGACATACATATACATACATACCTACACATACATACATACATATACATACATACATACATACATAGACATACATACCTACACATACATACATACATATATA
>NW_027160487.1:0-6678 GCF_002600585.1 Cystoisospora suis
AGTGTGTGCACCGTCGTTTTATACCGCTGTTCGGGCAGTCCCTTCTGATACACAACGTGTCGGAGCGAGCGAGCGGTCGGGCAGGGACCTGGCGTCCTGTGGGGCCCCACAAGAAGGCGAGAAGACAGACTGCCGATCATAACGTGGACCCAAAGACGGAGCAAACCAAGTGGTTTTCAGATGAATAGCATTCGCCCCGTCGCAGGGTTAGTCCGATGTCAAGACGTTGCCCTTCTGTGGAGACAGCTGCGTCTGCCGATGTCTACGAGCGACTGAGTGTGCCTCTGCACGGGACCCGCGTAAACGTAGGACAAGACCTCATTCCAGACCTGGTGTACCTGCACGCAGGAACCACGATGTGGGTTCTTCCTGTACATCTCCAGCTGAAAGCCGTTCTTGTCATTTGCCTCCCTGTTATCTGGCTCTCCATTTTCACATGTTGTCTTGTTCAGGGTACGGGCCTCCAGCAAGACACGACAACGGGTGAAGCTGGACCAGCTGCCGAGCCCCAAACATGTGCCGACAATCGTGTAGAGCTCACACTGAGCGGCGGAAGTAAGAGTTTTCTGTTCAAGTGCCCAACTGGCTCAAAACTTCACCCGGTGGAACAAGAAGTTTCGCCTCAAGGTCGACAACGTCAGGAGGACTCGCTTGACAAAGTTTTCCAGCTCGCCTCTTCACCCGCACCAACGAAAGCGTGCAGCCAGAATGAGGCGTCCCTCAGTGCCCTTCTAACAGGATCGATGCTCCAGCTAGCCTCCAAGGGGGCAGAAGAGAAAGCCCAGGGCCCCGACTCCGGCGTGGCGCAGAAGGCAGGCGGCGGGTTAGCAAACGAGCAGAAAGTGTACAAACTTACTCTTGGTGAAGCCCAGTCCGAGGACAAACAGTTCTGCTACACTTGCATTCCTGCTGAGGCAAAAGACCGGACTACTCCAGGACCAACGTGCACCATATTTGTGACGGTCCCCCGGAAGACGGAGGCAGAACCGGGGCCGGATGAGAACACTGGTGGAGAGACAGGAGGGCAGACCGGCGGAGAGACAGGAGGGCAGACCGGCGGAGAGACAGGAGGGCAGAACGGCGGACAGACAGGTTCTTCGCCCTCGGTATTCAACTGGCTGGGACTGAGTGTAGCAGGATGCGCGCTGGGACTGATGCACCATTTATGAGTCGCGACCTAGTTTCCTTAGCAAAGAAGACTGCACTCGTTTTCGTGCTTCATCGAATAGTGTCCTACCCGAGGCAGAACAGCACGGAAGTTGTCCCATTTCTTGACAACACCAGAACTGAATGCCCCTCGTCCCTGGCTGACTATTCCTCCAAACCCTTAAGTATCGTTCTTCGGAAGAAGCACGAAGCAGTAAGCGGGGAACAATCTTCTTAGGTACGAAGCTACGCCTGGGAAGGTCGGGGTAGACAGCAAGCGCGTACAGAGTAGATATATACAGTCCACACAGTAATTACAGCGGAAGAAAAGAACAAAAGGAAGTTTTTTGACTTCGAGCCGACTGATCGACCAGTGCTCCATTGAGTGGAGGAGCGTACCTGCATGTAGACAAGTCTGTTACCGAAGTCGTAAGACCGCAAGACGACCGGAGAGTGAACAAGGGAAGAAGACTACATGTATCCATACTTCGTAGATATATATATATATATAGCCTTGAGTATAGTGGCCCAGCGTGGTTACACTACAAGTATGGTCTGCACTTTGCGCAAACCCTAAACCCTTTCCTGGTTCAGTGCCCCGCGGGTTCAGAGCTTCACGGAAGCAAAACAACTGCCGGGTGTGGACCGAAGCCTGGATTCCGGGGCGCTGGATAAAGTCTACATGCCCAACTCCGACGCCATGGCGGCCAAAACATGCGGAACAAGGTTGAAAAGCCTTGATGAGCTGGTCCCCGGGTCCCGACTCACGGACGTGGCGCAGGAGGTCGATCCCATTGATTTTCGTTCTGAAACTCGACCCGGAATGCGCAAGGCTGCAGTGAGGGAACCGTCTGCCGCGGCGGCAGGACAGCAGAAAGTGTTTAGCCTTACTCTCGGGGCAGCCCAATCCGTGAACACGCACTTGTTACACCTGCAATGCAGCTGCACGGGGAGGCAGAGTCACATCGGCAACTCCATGCAGCATTTTTGTAACGGTGCCAAAGGCAACAGAGCCAGCACCACCGGGGACGGGGGGGGAACAACGATGGGCACACAGAAGAGCAACCAGGCGGGAGGGGATCAGCAGACTGAGTCTGGTGCTTTCTCGCCGTCACTCCCCAACTGGCTGATATTCAGCGTAGCAGGATGTGTGCCAGGACTGATCCTCCGTTCCTAGAGCGATACTGCGTTTTGTGCAGAACAAAACAGCACTTTTTGTCCTGCCTTCTCGAATAGTGTTCACTCCGTTGCGCGTTAGCACGGAGTCTTGTGTTCAATTTTGGACAACAGCGAAACTGGATGTTCTTACTTGGTATTCGCTGGCTGACTGCTCTTCAGGAATCTCCGGAAAACCGTCCCTCAGGAATACCACGGACCAAAAAACGCTAACAGGAATGTTTCCCTCTGCGCGGACACGCACGCACTACGCATGTGTAGAGCAGAAGGACACAACGCAACCAGTGGCTAGAGCGGGGGAAAATGAAAGAACTGCGTTTCTCCTGAGTGATCGGTGGATGGTACTACCGCAAATGGAAGAGTACACGAGAATGCCGGTGACAGAAGCCTTGGTCCGGGGTCACGACCAGGAAGAAGAAAAGAAAGAAAACCGTGGAGGCATGCGCCAACCTGACTCCGTTGGGACAGGGTGCTTACACTCCGAAGAGTTTGTACTCCGCAAGTGGGCGGTGCACTGCCTGTACTCCGCACATCGGATCCGTAGAGATATGTTTTTTGTCGTTCTCTCTTGGATGAAGGGACTGCGTAAGCCTCACCCACAAAAGGAGAAAAGACCGGAGAGGTCCGTCATACCACTCCTAGTAAACTCCCCAACTTATCCTCGTAAGGAACGTGTGAGCATTTTGGTTTTGCACACTTCCATCTGGGGCCCCACAGACCTTCTAGCCCCCATCAACTGGCCTGTCTGGTGTGTCCCACGTGACAAAAAAACCCTTGGCAGCAAGTGTGTAGCAATCCGCTGGTACAGACTGGCTTTCGCATCCGGCGGACAGCATCCTGCCGAATCATCCGTGTTCTGTCAAGCTGCTCACAATGCAGGTGCTTCCTGTTGATCGCCGTGTCACTGTCCTTATCAGTGCCGGCCTCTTCTGTCTCTTCGTTTCCAGATTCTGTCTTGCTGAAGGTGCTAGATCCAAATCCATTCAACTGGGCGACAGCGAAACCTCACCTGGGGAAAACAACACGCCCCAAAAGTGTGAGAAAGACAAACCTCTGGACCTCACACTGAAAGGCGAAAGCGAGAGCTTTCTGTTCAACTGCCCGGGAACTACAAAACTGTATCCGGTGGAAGCGCAGTCCCAAGCAGTTGTACAGCAGGATCTCACTCCAGAGAAGAAAATTTACGAACTTAGCCCCAGCGAGAAATCAGCGGGAAACTGTGTTACCACCAAAGTAGGAGATCTGAGCAAATACGCTCCCGGATCCACACTCGAAAAGACCAAGAAACAAGCAGAAGAGCTTCCCGCTTCTCATGGAGCCGGCGCCCAGCCAGTGTTCAACCTTACTCTTGTTTCAGCCCAAACGGAGGACAAGCACTTCTGCTACATTTGCAACAAAGAGACAGAAGAGCGAACTACCACACCAGAGTGTAACGTATTTGTGACCGTGCCAGGAAAAAAGGCCTCGTTGCCGCCGTCGACCGGAGACTCGGATGGAGAGACAGATGGCAATACAGATCACCAGACTGAGTCTGGATCTTTTGCTCTCTCGATGTCCAGCTGGTCCATAGTTAGTGTAGCAGCATGCGCTCTGGGATGGATGTACCATCTCTAGAACAATACTGCGTTTCTCAGGAAAGCAAAAAGCTTCGTGTTTCTGTGCCTCTCCTAAGAAGTGCCTGACCTGGATACGAAAGTTTTTTGAATCTTGACGTGACCCCGTTCTTCAACGTCCCTTCTTACCTACACTAAGACACGCAAAGTAAAGCGCTCATTCTCCGCGAGCCGGAAGAAGTACTTGAGAGGATATGGATATTGCCATGCAAAACACGCGACGGGAGAGATAAACGTAGACAATACGTGTATATCTACACAACTCAGACAACCCGTCGAGCAGAAAAAAAGAATGAAAGCATAGATCAGTTTCAACTTGACTGGTTGACGGGTGCTTCGCTGAGTGCAGGTGGATACGTGCTTGTAGTGCAGCGAAGCCTTGGCTTAGCCTCGCTTTAGAAATACTTTTCTCACTCCTCGACGAGTAAAGAGATAGCTATGTATAGATACATATCTTCATCAATTAGTGAGCGAACTGAGTAAGTTCACTATCTGGATTGTAGACACACCACATCAACAATGCAGATCCTTTACGAATCAGTGCAGTGTCGTGTGCTCCTCCACATCGACTCTGCAGAGAGGTGCTCTCGTCTCGCTGTTCGCTGCTCCATTCTAGCTCAGCCGTTCGACTTTTCTCTCCCCTGGAAAGGCGAGAAGCTCTAGAAGCCAATCAGGTCAGTAGTAGGATACGCAACTCACCGAAAGCCTCTGAGATCTACACACCCTACTGATCTCGTGCGACTCTGCCCTAGCAGGCTACCTAGTCATTTATCATCATCTTCATCCACCTTGTCTTTCCTCGGCGCTCTCCCTTTTCTTCCATAGCACTTACACGGTTTCTCTCAGACACGTCAGTTAGAAAGCTCCAAAACAAGAAAAAGCTTTTTTTTGTAAAGAAAGGTGTTTCTTGTTCTCTTTCTTTTCTCCTTTGCCTCACTTCTACCGTGTTTTAGAGTCACTGCTGTTTCTTTTCTGAAGAAGCAGCAGAGGCGTCTTTTGTTCTCTTGGCCTTCCTCGTCCTCAGTCAAAAGATACGCCTATTTGCAGTGTCGTCTTCGTACCAAGACACAATGTGATGTTGTAAGAAAAAAAGAAACGTCTCCGCTGATTCAGCATCTTCTTTCCTGATGTGAAAATGAGGAGGAAGAAAAGACATGTATGTCGAGAGCGTAGCGGAGCTTTTGACGAATCGCCGCCGGTAAGAGAAAAGAGATTGTGCTAAGGAGATAAATAAGCTCTGCGTCTCTAGTGAGTAAGGGAGTGGCTCGGTCCGATCTGAATGAAGGAATGGAGAATCGATCCTCTGAATCTCTAGAGCATGCACCTAGGATGTCAAACTGGGGAGCAACGCAAGCAGAGAAGTGTCAGTCAGGACTTAAAAAACCAAAAAGAAACACCCTTACCAAAGCGAAGACAGACGATGACTTGAGTTACCTACGGCCTACTCAGAAACTGAAGAAGAAGAAGATACATGGAGATACAAAAGAAAAACACACAGACGTCCATAAATACTACAGAAAGAATCAGTGCGCCTGCCTCCTTCTGGCATGTAGATAAACTTGTTCTCTCTCTTTCTTACTTCGCCGGTCAAAGTGGAAAACAGAGAGGAGAGAAAGCGAGAGAAAAAAAGAGAAGGAGAAACATGAGACAAATCGTCCTCTATCTTCTCCTTTCAGTATTACAGTGGTTTGTCTCGGAGAAATCTAGCTTTCTTGAAATGGAAAAGATACGCCGCATGATGGATATCGACAAAAGAAAGAAATCTTCTACAGATTTCATGAAAGAAGGATACTTATGCCTTCACCTACCTGACCTTACACCTCCTCCTCTCTGTCCATGTGTTTACCTTGAGTTTCTCGCCACCCTCCTCATATCCGCTTCTTTCTCTCTCTCTCTTTCTTCTCCTTCTCTTTCTCTCTTCACTGTCATGATCTTCTTCTCTTCTCCCCTGTCCCTTTGGCCTGAAATGCTTATCACCCTCGTTCGCTCTCAGAACAGACGGCAACTTTATGCTAGGCCATCTCTCACATTCTTCTTTTCGGTTTTTCTTCATTCAAGAAGACCTGACTACTCCTATCATACCTTTAGGCCAGGTCTCCAGAGAGAAGCATTTTCCTGAAGTCGGCATTTGTTTTCTTCTTCTTTTCTTCTTCTCCACCTCCTCCTGCCTTCTTACCCCCGCGATCTTCACCTGTCTCTCTTTGTCCCCCATGCGAGGGATCAAGATGCTCTTTTTCATCTTCATGCTCCTTCTCACTTTGCGTGTCGACTCCGGTCATCTTCTTACTCATCACTGTCACCTTGTCGTCTTCTTCTCCTCCTCCCCCTGTCCTCTCACCTAGAGCTATACGAGGTCTCTGTCTCTCAAAGCCACGCGTCTTCATAGGAGGAGACGAGACAGAGGAGGGAAAAAACTCACCCGTTCTTCTTTCTCTACCTCTCCCTCTTCCTCCTCCTCTTGCATTTCCTCGACCTCGATGTGAAGAGGAGAAAGATGAGGGAGAAGAATTGAATGAAGAAGAAGAAGCATGAGAACTTGAAGGCTTTTTGGCTGTCGTTATGGCGCGAGTTGAACGGGATATTGTTATCGGACGACCATCTAAACATACAAAATAACACATACAGCATAAAGACACTTCAGACCTATACATCTAGATGTATATACACGGACAGTCTACTATCTAGTCACCCAGGTATGCAACACCAACCAAGACTTACAACGTCCTATCTATCTATCTATCTT
>NW_027160487.1:6882-7176 GCF_002600585.1 Cystoisospora suis
ACGAAAGACTAATTGTCTTTCCCGCACTTACTTAGAGTTGTGTCATTCGCTAGTAGAGCAGCCATGGCATCTGCCTCAGCCTCAAATTTCACAAAACCGAAGCCTCGTGATCTCCCGCCTGCATCCCTGATTAGACCATGCAGAAAAACAAAAGACAGGATTCACGTACATACACACGTCTGTATATGCATGGCGGCATAGACATGAAGATGTAGACATAGAAGCTAGCAGGGGGGAAAAAAGAGAAAAGACGGAGACAAGCGGCAAGACGCATA
Organism: Cystoisospora suis; assembly: GCF_002600585.1. NCBI lineage: Eukaryota > Apicomplexa > Conoidasida > Eucoccidiorida > Sarcocystidae > Cystoisospora > Cystoisospora suis. Next base: position 7,158 of record NW_027160487.1, read on the forward strand.
GCGATGGATCACCAGCAGT
>NW_027160488.1:0-246 GCF_002600585.1 Cystoisospora suis
TCCACGCACCCACGCGGCCACGCCAAGTAGCAGGGTAGCCACGCAACGCACACATTAGATCAGTAGGGCTCCTAGGGGAGCCTAATAACGTTAATAAGAACGGAAAAACCGATCTAGAGCCATGAAGCTCAGTAAGGACCAAGAAAACAGCCAAAGAAGAGAAAGGCCAGGCATTGGCCAAACGCCAAGGGCCAATATACGGATAGCTAAGCTGACCCACGGACCGGGAGGGGGAAACTACGGTCC
>NW_027160489.1:0-214 GCF_002600585.1 Cystoisospora suis
TAGCGTAAATTAGAGCAGAGTGGTGCAAGGCCGCGCAAAGTCGCCAGAGGCGACAGCGGTCCAATAGTAAAACGGAAAATAGCCGATCTCAGCGAGCAGAGCACCTCAGAGCGAGATCTTTGGTGCGATAGGCTCTAAATAACAAAATAGGAGTTTTTATAACCCCGCATTAGGGCGGGAAGGCAATCTTAGCAGAAATCGCAAAACCCGCTTT
>NW_027160490.1:0-254 GCF_002600585.1 Cystoisospora suis
GTGGGCGGTCTATGCGCGCGAGCCTTGGGTCGACAGCGGTTCACGTGTTGACATCTTGAACCGCGCTCTAGCAGAACGGTGCGTGCATTCGTTCTCTAGCGCAGCAGGGCGGCTTGTAATGAAGTTCGCCAATGGTCAGACAGACAGTAACATCGAAGTGACAGAGCCGATCGAGGTTTCTGTGACAACTACACGTGGGGGTCTAACTGAAAGAAGGCCGTTCTTTGTCGCCGACATATGTTACGATGTTATTT
>NW_027160491.1:0-13777 GCF_002600585.1 Cystoisospora suis
CGTAGAGTCTGTCCGTCACTCTCGACCGCCGGCGGCACGGGGCTCTTCGGACGTTCTTCCTCGCCACAGCCCAGTGGAGAAGCTGTTGAGGCGCGTCGCTCCATCAGCTCTCTCTTCAGCTCATTCGAGAGTCTCCGAGCTACAGACGCCAGATATTCCGCTCGCGCTTGGGTTAGCGACCTCGCCACGTCCTCGGCCTGAGATGGCATATATCGGACAAGCAAGGCTATGCCACGAAGAAATTCTAACTTTACCCCATCGGGGCGCTGCAAAGTAAGCACTTCCCCCTCAACGCGCTCCCTTGTTTTTCCAGGAGTAAAAGGTAGAGTATGTGCTCCTGTCAACCCGGAAGCCAGCAGCCCTATGTGCTTCACAGGGGCCAGCCACCCGACGCGCTAGGCTTTGCTGGTTGCGGTTAATGAAGAATTGAACTGAGAACGTGATCCCTGTAGAGTTCTCCACCTTAAGCACGACAAGGCAAGTTATGCTACATAGCGGATGGCCCGTCATATGATAGTACACCGCTGCATCCACGACGGCAGCCGCAGACAGGAAGCGGCGTTCCGGTTGCGCGTTGCGCCGAGTCTGGCCTCGGGACGCTTGGAGAGGAGGCGGCGAGGCAACCGGCCAAAAAAAAAAGCGCGAGCAATACAAACCTGTCGTCGAAAGTCCAGCTTTCGTGGGATCGCGCGGCCTCACGAGACAGGTGATTCCATCACGGAAGTTTACCTTCATCTCCGCCCCTGATTTCGCTTTCGGGTCTTGGATCAGCAGACTCTTAGCGCGGCCGTACTCAAAGAGATCATCGGTGTTAATCAATACTATATCCGGAAATGAGACCTGCAAACCGCAAGAGGTACAGTCCGGAGCAGCAGAAACGTGTGGCAAGAATAGTTTTCTGCGGTCGAATGTTGCACGTACTGCACACCCTCTCCTAGTACCTGCAAAAACCGGGGGTGCTCACTTACTCAGTCTGTGAAAACCTTTCACATCACGATGTATACCGACACACAGGAGTGGGAACACAGCAACAAGTACCGGTAAAGGACTACTACCTAGCAAACGAGAAACGGTTTGGAGCCTGGGCGGGCTGGGTTCCAGCCGGCTCGATCAGATCAGCCATGAGAGCGCTGGACCGCAAACGGTCCCAATCCTCAGAGCTGAAGCGACGGTTTGATCAGTCTGCCGGGGGGCACCGTTTCTTAAGTACTGGTGCCCTGTTCTGAAGTGTGGCTTGACAGTGGTGGTTGTCTTACTGGAGTAGCAGCTACCCAATCGGTTTTTTTAGTGAGAGCCGATCCAACAGGGTCGTCTTCCACCTCCTGCAAAGCAAAAAAATTTGCAGACACCCACTGCCCCCATCCATCTAGTATAGCCGCCCCTTCGTAAAGACGTGTGCACGCGACAGGCCTCCGTTAGAGCAAGCCACGCAGTACTGTTTTAAGACCATGAAGATAAAAGAAATTTTGCCAGACAGGACCCCTCTCGCAGAACAAGAGTATACGTGACGCTGAAATTCTGGCAGATTCCCAAGAGCAGAGTAAAGCTTTTATGCGCCGGGTGAACATGGTGGAGTCTGTGGTCTCTTGCATCGTTCCAGTGGCCAGGATGCACGTGTCGCTACTACTGTCTGCGGTACGCGCTGTCTTGCTGCCCTTGTCCTTGCGTCTCGCGAAAGCGAAGAAGCCTTCGGTTCCACTGTTTCACAATACTTTTGTCAGCAAAGATTGCAGGTTCGGCGCACAGTGGCTCTCCATTGCGCAGTGACACAGAACTCGGGTGAGGCGGAAATTGTGGAAGGCGTACTTCCTCGCCAGTGTTTGCTTCTGGCAGAGCAGGGTTTTGAATGGCATCAAGCGAAACCGACAACTCCGAAACGAGGTCGACGCTGTCGCCCTCTGCGGATGACGCTGGTGTCTTTCCAGGTGAGTTTTCTACGCTGTCGGTCACGATCAGAACTGTGCAAGTGCGAGGCGCCGGCGGAGTTACGGGAATGGGGCACGCCACCTCAGGCTCTAAAGCAATGCCCAGCAGGCGATTTTTCGTCCCATCTTTGCTTTTTCCTGGCCTTCCAGACTTGGTCCCGGTGACACTCCTAGTGTCGGCGGAGGCTTTCGCTGCAGACGGCGCTCTCGGGGCTGCCTTCGCGTCGGCTTTAACTGGCTTGCCAACGGGACCCGCCATGTGTCCAGACTTGCAGACAAACCGGAAACAAAGCTGCTTTGTCGCGAAGTCATACGGAAGCTCAGTCTGGCGCCCTGCGCTCTCAGACCCTTGCTCTCCTGATAGCTCAAATCCCCGGCCTGCATATGCTGTTAGTGGTTACTGACTGAACAACCTGCTCTCGGAGGACACGGCTCGCGAACGTTTCGTGGACTCTTTCCATCTGCACACCACGTGAGAAATTGTTGCTTGCGGAAGAATGCGATCCAAAGCGTCTCGACCAGCCTGTCTGCCAAATCAGTAAAAACTGTTTGAAAGAGAAAGATGCCCGACGCCTCGGCCGCTACAGAGGAAGTCTGCACTGGCGGAGTGTTTCCGTCATACATCACGCTCCCGCCACAGCTTACCATCACGGCGCGAAGACTGGAACAGCGCAGCTGTGGCAAAATAACCTACAAAGGGACCTGGCCTATCTGTCCGCCACAACATTGTTTTACAAGTCAGCACCAATTGGGATACCTCTAAGAGCTTTTAGCTTTCGATATTCAGGTAGTGACACAGTGACAGTGTTACGGATCACGGAGATCCGTGCCCGTACTGACACTCCGGGGAAAACGGAGATGGAGATACCCCTTACGTTTCGCGGAGAAAAAAGAAAAAAGCTGCATGCGTCAGGCTGACTGTAACTCGTGGTGCCTTGGGCGAAGCCAAGAGCCGCTACTCAGTAACATAAAGCTGGGGACGCGGCGAAGACGCTTTGCCGACGGTTCTGCACCCTTGAGTCAGGCATGGCGGACCTCTCCGGACAGTTTCTTCCTTTCGCGTTGCCTCAAAACTCCCCGTTCGCCCGCTTGGGAGCCGACTAGGGAAAAGCGTAATTCATTGTCTCTTGTAATCTACAGCGGGCCAGTGAGCCTTGCATGCTTTTTCGATGGCGGCTGCGAGGGAGCTGCCTTACGATTCCCGTATTGGAATCCTGTCCAACCCGAACAAGAAAAAACTGAACTAGGTTCCACCGTACAAAAACCCTACTCAGGGTCTTTTGACAGCTAGCAGCGGGCTGGGCACTCGACATCTGTCTAGACGACAGCGACAGGGAACAGTCAGTACGAATCCTCGGCAAGAAAACTGGCGCTCATATGTGCGTCTTGCGCTTTGCTGGAGACTTCGGGCCAGTGTACCAGAAGTCATCGGAGGCGTCGACACCAGACGTTCCCGTTGTTCTGTTTGTTTCATAAGTCGTATAAAGGAACCTTAGAAGAAAACTGGGAAGCGGACGACTACCAGAACTGTTGGAGCAGCTAGACCAAGGTGTACTGAACACAGCAGAGTGAAGACTGAGGCTAAGGCCGCCAAGGAAAAGTCCTAGAACCGGCTTCGTCGCTCCGCGTCCGGCACCCCGCTACTTTGTGGCCGCGACTTTCACGCAGTTCCCCAGTGGACTCTGTATCCTGTACGCATCACTTCCTACCCTACAACGTAAACGACTGCCGAGGGACAAATCCGACGCTGTGCAGCCCGAGCGCTCGGCGCCAGCTATCGGTGCTATGCGCGAGACAAAAAAACGAACAGTGCTTCCGCCACAAAACCCAGCATCAGAACTACGCCACGCAGAACTCCAAGGGGTACGGGAAAGCACCAGCATCTTTTGTCTCTGTTGCTTGAGCATTTGTGATGCCTCTCAAGCTGACGACGACAGGCAGTCATCGGGTCACTCACACCTTAGCTAGCCCAACCGAATGCCAAGAGAGTCACACGGGTCGGGGCTGCCTCACGTGCCCGAACGGGTGGTTAGTGCTCGAGAAAGCTCCGATTTCGAGGAAGTTTTGCTTGTCCCCCGGTTCTTAGGAAACGGTCGAGAATTCAGCAGCAACCTCGGGTTGACTTGCCGCAACTGAACACCGTATCACGGACGAAGGCGAGCCAGACTGCGCTGTAGTGAGATTCCTTTGTCTCGCGTCTGCGTCGGTCTCACGTGCGAAGAAGTCCCCACCAGGCACAATATAAATGTAAGCCACTACGGTACACACTAGCGCAGCATACAAGATTCCGAAGGTTGCAGACACACGAATAGGCACGTGCAGGGGCGCGTCTTCCATGAGACAAGGGTCGTCAGACTGGCATCCCTTTGCGCCGCGACACTTGTCCCGAAAGCACTATGTTATGTACCATCTGGGGAGACGGAACATCTTTCGGGCTGACAGATTCCATCATATTCACACCAGAGCCCACGTCAAGAAACAGAAAGAGACTGACAAGCATCACAGAACAGACGAAAAAAGCCGCAGGAGGGCACGGAGTACGCAAAAGCAACACCGCCCTCCGATTCCCCCTTGCGGACCTGTCTTGTGCCACAAGGCGACTCTGTTCAAAAGACGAAGACAGACCACATTCGACGCCAAAAAAAAGCATTAGCTTCACGCTTCGGCAAGGTATGTCGAAACTGTAGATTATTCGTGTGGAGATCGATAGTTGACCCTACGAATGACTGTATATCCCCGGACACAAGCGTTCCGTTTACCTGTTGTGTACGACATCTACATAAGCTATCTCTTTCCCTCTTCTCGTGCCATACCCACGGTCTTCCATTTCCTGTACAAATGTGCTGCAAAACCGGTCCGTCCACAAATATGAGGGAAACACCGCGCCCCTTCACCCGGTATACTACACGGAAATCGGGGGTCCACGGAGAGGTCTCAACGCAGTCGCGTCGGATTCAGCCCCTTTGCCAAGGCTTCCAATCAGTTGAAGCAAACATCTCTGCCCTCAACTACTAAGCACAGGTGCGCGCGTGTCGCAATTCCAAAACACCCGCTACCCCCCCCAGAGATATACACCGGTCCTGTTTTCACTCTTCAACCGCGAGACTCCAGCCCCTACCGGTAACGTCCCCTCCCCTTAATTCCTCCTGTTCTTGACATCGCGGATGAATATCATCCGGTTGTGATTCTCTACCATTCCCTATACCCTGGGAGAAGAGAGGAAATAGTAGTATAGCAGTGTCCTCCTACACTGCACTCCTGCTCGTTATTTCTCTCGCCACGTTTCTATCCTGTCATCTGGATGCACAACTGTTCGGTGAAAGGCTTGCTTTGTTCGGGATTACAGCTCGGGAGACACCCTTGCTCCCCTGTCAATCACTATTCGAGTCAGACAGATTGACATTTCTTGGCGGTCGTACGTAACACTTGTCACCATGAGAAGAGTTTCCGTAACACTTGCGAAGCTCCGATTTCAGCGAAAGCTGTTACCCTTCTTTTCCACGCCCGGAACGTTTCCAGTGTATATCCCCCCTATCTGTCTCTTCCTCATACGGACACACACACTCAGAAACCCCTCCTGGGCGCCGCAAAAGAAGAGAGCCCCGGAACCGTTTACGGATTCTTTGGAAAATAAAGCTTGGCTCTTTTCTCCTTCTTCGCTGCTTTCTTCTTCTCCTCCTCGATCGCCGCCAGCTTGCGGGCCTCTTCAGCAACCGACGCCCGTGCTGGGCCCCCTGTGGGCTTCTTGCGCCCAGCCGCGCCTAACTTTTGAGGTGCCCCAAGAGGGCGTTTCGGGGTCTCATCGTTTTTCTGTAGAACAAGAGAACCCAGGAATGAACGACAGTGTGTCTTCGATCGAACGTGTGAACTAAAGACGAGGCGCATGCAGAGTGGACAAGGTAGCGCCAGGACAAGCTAAGCTTCTGAGTCGAACTCAATGTCTGAAAAAGTAGCTGCCTCTTCCACGATACGCAGACAGAAAGGCTACCAGAGCTCACTTGCGCACCACCGTGGTGCACGAACACATAAACTAATAGCGCGTATGGCTGGAAAACAACTGAACATGACGAGAAAGCTGCTTACTTATACACCCAGCATACTTCGACAGTCCTTATCATACCCGAGCGTTGCCTCAGCTCACGGGTGTGACAACGTCCTTCGCTGCGTACCGAAAAAAAGTACATGGCTAAACGATGACTTTCGCTCTATCTTACCTGAACTCCTCCTTCACCCTCTTTATTCTCGTCTCTCGCACTGGACTGGACGGCTCCGTCACCCGTTGCACTGACAGCCCCTTGGGGAGAAGCCACACCAGTTTTCTTCTTCTTCTTTTTCTTCTTTGCTGCCTCTGTCGCGTGTTGACTTTCTACGGCCTCCTCTTCACCCTCAGCTCCGTTCGTCTCCGCTTCAGGACTCCCGTCCGCGGAACGGCGGGCCGACTGGTCGCCCACCTTGTTGCCAGGAGTTGGCGATGTTCCCTTTGTCCCCCCAGGTGTAGCAGTTTCAGGAGATACTGGTAACACACACCCACAAAACACATAAAACTACTACACGTACAAGAGCAACCTGCATATATGCCTGCACCGCTATAAAAAGTGTACAACGTAGGAACACAACGGGTGTGCTTCAACAAGAGCAACAAGCGCTCGGTGTCGCAAAAACGCAGAAGAGAAAAGAACGCGCCCAGTTAGAAGAGATTGTTTCACATCGACGGTTTGACTTACTGTGCATCTCGCTGAAGATGGCATCGAGTTCTGCCATCTCACGCATTTTCCGTTCCTTCCTTGAGAGGCCTTTCAAAGCTGCGTCAGGGTCCTTTCCTGTTGGACGACATGAAGACAGCATCTATGCCACAATACTGGGAAAAAGACGGTGCAATGATACGAAAAAAAAAGACACTCCTCTGTTGCCAAAAAAGAACACCTCGTGCCTCATTCAAACTGTGCCAGTGAAAGACACCCTGCATGAGCCCCCTGCTCGTATGGCTGAACGCGCTCCAGGAAAGTGAAGGTAAGGACACTAAGCCCTCGCCGGTCAACAAAAACCGGGAGAAAGTAGTAGTGCAGAACAACAGAATATCAGGTATCGTCCGCTGCCGTCCAGCACCATCTCCCTTTGCTACACGCGAAATAGCAAGACCGCTGGTTGCCAGCAAACACTCGAAGAGTACCTTTCGTAGTTCTTGGTGTAGGCGTAGTTGGAGGTTGTGGTCTGCTGTGCTGCGTCCTTCCATCCTGATCGTTCTCGGTGTCCGACGACGAGCTGCCACCACCTCCTTCTTGGTCCTCCTCCTCTTCACTTTCCTCAGTCTCACTCTCCTCCTCGCTTGTGTAAAAAGCGTCTTCATTATCACGAGTTTTCCCACCCCTGGCCGCCCCTGACCTGCTCGTGGTCCCCGTCTGCATGCAGTCGTAATCATCGTCATCGCTCTCACTGAAGTCCGCCCACCTGCCGCTACCGCCCCTGGAAGTGAAAGAAGGAGTATACGCAGCCTGTTGTTGCTGTTGTTGCTGTCGCAACCGCTCCGCTGCGCGAGCATCTTCTCGTTCTTTCTTTCTCTGTCTCCGCCTCTCCTGGCGGTCCAGCTTCTTCATCACCTCCTCCTCCTCTGTCAAAACAGAGAAAAAGTTCTTTGCGACTGCACCCGCCATCACGACTCAAAGAAGGAAAAAAAACCACCCGAGGCCTCAAAGCCCAGAAGTATCCCCCTACGTCTGTACACACTAGAGATGACAGGCGAAAAGTTGTGCACTTTCTCCGAACACGTTGGCAAACACTCCACCCCAGAGCAACACCCGACCTGATTCACTCAGCTCTCCTGTCCTTCCCGGAAAGGTGCGTGCGACTAAAAAGCGCGAGCCCCTTAGTTTTCTCAAAATGGTGACAGCGACAGAAAAAGACATGTCCTGGAACGCGGGGTGTGCCAGAGGCAGTTCGAGAAACGACCTGACACCGTCGGCACGACGCGTACAAAGGGTCTCCTCCCGACCCAAGGTCCAAACACTGCACGCTTCACTTGGAAAGAAACACCTACCGATTCCACGTAGAAAGAGGGGATGAGGGCAGTAAAACGAGATGGAGACGACTTAATACACCGGCTCCTACTCCTGAACACAGTAGAGCCACGAACATATGTGCTTCACTGACCAGCAGGGACTAGACTTAGAGCGTTACAGACGGGCTACACAACTTCGACAGAAGTTTGCCGGGTAGACGACACGTATACGATTCCCGCAGCTGCAAAGCAGAAACGCAGCCATCCAATCCTCCAACGATACTAGAAAGCGCCCGGTACGAGGAGCCGCCACTTTCGCGTGACAGCGGAAGCCCGACAACACAAAGAGAATCTCAAGTTCCTCAGGCCTTCAACTTCGCCTGCTACTCTAGGGATGCTGACAAACAGTATTGCCTGCGCGAGCAACGTCACCTGGAGGCGCACCAACTGAGAAGACGAAAACAAGAGTGATACCGGTAGGGCAATCCGCAAGAAGAATGGACTAGATGTCGAGTCCCACGATGAAGAGATTCACTAAAAAAGGCCCCGGAGGCGCAAGTCCCGGGTTTGATGCGCGACGAAAATTGCGTCACACTGAGGGGTTGCCTAGTCAAGAAAGCCTGGGTGATTCCTGTTCAAAAGCCAAGGGAGCTGCCGATGGCGGGGTCGCGACAAACTGAAAATGCAAAAGAACGGTCCAGCAAGGTCGAGTGGAGAGGTCACAAAGCAGGAGCTGATTTGAGTTGAACACGTGTGAATCTGCGGACGCGAACTAAAATATACACCGCACAACCCCCGCCAAAAAAAAGTTTTTGCCGTACTGTCCAGAGCAGGTGGCTACCTGCACCGAAGCTTGGCAATGGAAACGAAGTACGACGGTAAAGCGCTGCAAGATAACCAGACGATCGAGTGTTCGCCTTCCGCAAAAGCGACGAGGAAACGCTGAGAAAAAGACGGCGCCACTGAAGGAGCCCCCGTGCACATGCTCCTGTTATTCTCACTGCTTTTCTTTGAGGACGAGCAAGGTGAGTGACGGTTTTTTCCTTGGATTTTTACGCGAAGGGAGAAAGGACAAGCAAGCTCGAGCCCTGAGGCAGTACTTACGATTGCTGGACTGGGGGTTATTTTCGACAGGCAAAGAGAGCGACAATGGCCAGTGAGGAAAGAGCGTACTTGGGCAATGTTTCTTGCACTCAAAGTCGGAATGTCAGTATATCTTTGTTGATAGTGTCCATACAGCACGAGAATCGGAAACTGGAGCTTTCTTCCAAAAAACGGACGAATGACATTGCTGGACAGCACACCCACTGGTATCGGCCATCATCCGAATGACAGAAGAGAAGCTCTCCGCTGTGAGGAACTCTTGTATTAGCCGGAGATATAATACAACACGCCACCGTCGCTCAGCAGCTGCACGCGCCCACAGACCCTCTAGAGAACCACCATCGGGTTCGTTCTGGGCGGTTAGCGAAGCTCGTCCGCATTTGTGATACTGATACAAACGTTCCTGCAGGACGCACTGGACACGTTTCAGCCGGTCAAAGATAACTTCAGCTTCGTTGGGAATTGGAGTCGGAGGTAAGTCCAGTCGCGTCGATTCGCTTTTTGGAGGACGACACCGACCGCGTCCGGAAGTAGGCAGCGGGTAATATACACTCGAAGTGTAGACACGTATGAGCTGAGACAAATGGCTGCTACCGGAGTGCCAGTGGTGTGGGAGGTGGGCTGGTCAGTTCGTCGCCTCGCAGCCAAGTGCACACCGCCAACAGGGTACAGGAGCGCATCCAAGACTGTTGTACCCAACTGCTGTAGTTTTTTCGACGGAAGAAGTGACCGCCCGTCAGCACGGTACACGGCGAAAACTGATTTTCATTCCGGGAGATGAGGGTTGTTGCCCCGCTTTTGGTGGCGCTGACGGTTGCTTACCCGGGAGTTGACGAGCACGAAGCTTGCGGAGAGGGGCCACCCCGTCGGTACTCCTCTCACTGACTGAAAAGCTATCGAAGAACTAATCACCGGTTTTCGCCAGGGCTGAGTCTCCGAAGCTCTCAGTCACCGAATTACTCACCGACACCGTGGAGACGGAATGACACCCGCTCTACAAACATAGTACAATGGTCCTCTGCAAGAGAGCTCACTCCTTGGTATAGGGAGTCGCTTTCGCGGAAGAGTCCATTCTGGCGGGCAGCCACCAGGGGAAGCATAAGTATGCGGAGACGCTCTCAGGCAAGTTTCTTTCGTCACGGCCGGCTGAGGCGTACTGACGGTGTGGCACAACATACGGAAGGTTGGTTCCGTTGCATCCCCCCTTTCCTGATGTACACGACGCGTACGCCGGAGCGTGCGGGGTATTCTTTCTTTTTGTGAGATCCTTTATCTGTCTGTGGCAACTCGGGCCCTGATGCCGTCTTTGACAACCCGGTCCCGCGGAGCCCATCATATACCTGTACGGCAACCACCGGCGCCCGTGCCTTCCTTGGAAGAAATGCGTGGTATTTGGTTGCTTGCCGCTTCCTGCTAGTCCAGGCTATTACATCCCAGGCATCACCCTTCTGGTCATCATTGAAAGGTCCGAAGCGGTGCTGCCAGATGTTTCTAGGCCACACAGCTCCCGGGTGAGGCCAGCCGACTTCCTGAGAGAAGAAAGTGCCTGTATGCAGAAGCGACTGTCACTTGGGTGACATCGACAGCAGATACTCCGATCGCTCGAATCACGGGATGGAGAGCTTTTCCCTTTCCCTGTGCCCGAACGAAAGTAAGCAGGAAGTCTGAATCAGATAGACAGGCTGGTATTTTTGTATCTCCAGTTACATGCCTTTTCGTGCCTATACGAGTGTGGAGCCTGTAATGCTCGCCACACGCCTCCGCGCAGGTGCCGGTGTGATGTGTCGTGTTGCGCTACGGGCCGCCGGTGCCGGCTGCTGGGCGCTCTTGGTCGGCTCGCCCGTGAGTGTGGTCCGGAGTGCTGTGTTGTGCGAGCCCGGGCCTGTAACGCCGGCAACACGTCTCCGCGCGATGGGCGCGCAGCCTGTGTTGGGCTCTAGTAGCCCTGATGCCACCGAACGTGTTTGCGGGCACGAGGCCCGCTAGTGTGTTGGTTGTGAGTACGGAGTGCGAACCCCCGCGTGTGGGGGAGAGAACAGAAAAAGTGTTTTTCGAAAGACTGACCGTTACACGTGGTAGCACCGCATGGTTCACGAACCGGAGGACTTTGCCTTTTCCCACTTCTAATTTGCGTGCGCTGCACGAGTGTTGGTGCTAGAGTCGATAACGTCCGTGCACGGCAGAGAGCCGGTGCCCGGCTGCGCGGGCGATGCCAGCGCAATTAGAGAGCAGTACGAGCAGCAGGCGCTCGCGCTGCTGCTGAAACAACGACTGCGACGACTACAAGCTACATGTTATGAAGGCAGTCCGGACCTTGCCACCTTTCAAACTTTTTGCTTCGATTGCCGCCGTTACCTCGACCAGTTGAGCAAGTTGACTGAAGAGGACCGCACTCAACAGGCGTCCCTTTTCCTCGAAGGTGAGGCGAAGAACTTCTATCGGTGTGTGGAAGAGACAGGCCCACCCGAAGAGCGCCCGAAGACCCTTGACGAATTCTTCGGTATTTTAACGCGTAGATTTATTTCCCAGAACTCGGAGTGGGATGTTCTGCAAGAACTAACTGAAGTAAAGATGTGTCCAGGAAGGCCACAACAATACATTGCAGCCTTCCAGAAACTACTGCTACGTGCGGACAAGCTGGACGACCAGATGAAACGCTTCTTCTTTTTTCGGGGGTTGGATAAGCACACGAGAGATGCGTTAGTTACCGTCGAGAATGCACCCCTAACGGACCTCTATAGGATGGTGGAACGTTTAGGAGCACGCCACCAGCCACTCGGGAAACTGCCAACGGAGACTGCGAATGCCGCTGAGGATTATTTCACGGAGGCACACGATTTTGCAGAGCCGATGGATACTAGCGAAACATTCGCTGTAGCCGCGCAGCGTGCACCTCACTATCGAGACCGGCGTGCAGAAAGACAGCGAACAAGCGGGTGGAACGGCAGAAGGCCATAGCGTACGCAACCTTCTCGAGCCAGTAGTTTAACGTGTTATTACTGTAAGAAACCGGGACACAATTACAATGCATGTCAAGCTCTCCGCCGCGACCTCACGGAAGGTAGAGTCAGCGCGGCAGCGGCCGGCGTGGAAACACAAGAAAGGACGGAGCCGGGAAACGACGACCTCCACTGAGAGGGGAGTCTAGGTGGAGGCCGTTCAACTCCCCCACTGGGCGCATGGAAGATCAGGTCAGGATGCCCGTTGTGGCCAACGCGATTACTCTCACTATTCTAGTTGGCGGGGTGCGCGCGCGAGCGCTGGTCGACAGTGGTCGCGCGTCGACATCGTAAACCGACGTTTAGCAGAACGGTGCGTGCATTCGTTCTCCAGCCCAAAGGGGAGGCTTGTAATGAAGTTCGCCAACGGGCAGACAGATCGCAACATTGCAATGACAGAGCCTATCGAGATCGCCATGGAAAGTGACCGTGGTGTACTCACTGAAAGGAGGCCATTCTTTGTGGCCGACATCTGTTACGACGTTATCTTGGGACTGCCCTGGATGGAGTACTGGAACGCGTCCCTTTGTTATGTGGATGCTGGCGTCAACCTCAGGGGAAAACACGGCAACACCTATGTACCGGCTGCGCTCCCGGCGAGCTCCGTGAAGAGAGATCCTATAAAAGTGCACCAAACGGCTATAGAGTGTTCAGCTGCGCGTTCCCCGAAAGGCGTGCTCGATGCAACTCACGATCCGAGTGTGGTAATTTGGTGCGCCCTTGTCGAAGCCAACGAAGTTGGAACCCACCTGGATGATTGCGACTTTGCTTGCCTGGCAGTAATAAGCCAAGCAACAGAAAAAGGGGTGGGACCCCTCTCTGTTGGGACGGAGGCAGTTTTTGAAAACTACTCCGACGTGTTCCCCGAGGAGCTTCCCGTAGGCCCCCCGCCCTGCTACAAGACTCGGATGGAGATCCGCTTGCTGCCAGGCGAGACGCCTCCGCACTTTCCACTACGGCGTCCAAAGGAACAGCGCGAAGTTCGGCGGCTCATCGAGGACTACCTAAGCAAAGGACAAATAAGACCGTCGGAGTCATCTTTCGCCGCACCGGTACTGCTAGTGAAGAAAAAGGATGGAAGCGGGCGGATGTGCGTCGATTATAGAGCTCTCAACAAAATCACGGTGCAGAACAGATACCCCATTCCGAGGCTGGATGACTTACGAGATGTTCTGGCGGGTGCCAAGGTTTTCTCTAAAATCGATCTCCGTACCGGATATCACCAGATTGGCATTAAGGAGGAGGGCAAACCAAAGACCGCATTTAGCACTCGCTTTGGGTTGTACGAATGGAGCGTAATGCCATTCGGTCTTGCCAACGCGCCTAGCGTGTTCCAGTCAGTGATGCACGAAGTGCTGGGGGACCTGCTTGATAAAACCGTCGTAGTGTACTTAGACGACATACTAGTATTCAGCAAAACAGAAGAACATGAGAGGCACCTGCGCGAAGTACTAGAACGAGTGCGCCGCTACAAGCTCTATGCAAACAGAGGGAAGTGCGAGTTCTACCGAGACTCTGTCTTATTCTTGGGGTTTGTGCTTTCCGGCGAAGGGTTACTACCGGACCCAACAAAAATAGAAGCACTAGCAAACTTGAGAACTCCTCTGGCGAACAAGCAGGAAGTCAAGCGGTTCTACGGTCTGGCGTCCTACTACAGAATGTTCGTGCCCCAGTTCGCTTCGATCGCCCTGCCGCTCACCCGTCTCCTTCGCAAGGATGCACCTTTCAGGTGGGGAGAAGAAGAGCAACAGGCC